>NC_056739.1:996735837-996890837 GCF_019279795.1 Protopterus annectens | reverse complement strand
GACTGCATTGTTGAGTTTGCAAGAGTTACATCTTTACTTCATTGGGCTTACTTTATGGGTGATACTGTACGTACCCGAGTGGCTGGTTTCCCCAATGTAGTGTGATCTTGGAGTTGGTATATTTAATTTGCAGGGAGTGTGGGGGGAGCAGCGGTCATTCTGCCATTTCATTTTCAATCTGAAATTCGGTATTTAGCAGTTTCAGTGTTTTGTGCACACACACATAATTTCACTTTTAAAAATTACTGCTTGCATATTGTACCCAAAATAGTCACTATAAAATCTATTTGCAATGCACTGAGTTTCCTCTGAAAAAGGCTCAGCCTGACTATGTTGCACTTTGCTGTGAAGGAAAGGTTAATTTGCTTTTACTTGTTGTATTTTGTATTACTTTATTGCCTTTTTATATTTGAATACTGTGGTTTGTTTTCTTTACCTTGTGTTTTACTTGCATTTTGCTTTAACTGCATATTAAAACTTCAAAAGAGACCACAGCTCTGTCTCTTTTGAGTCAGGCAGAAATTCGAACTGATCAATTAAGGACTGATTCATAATGTAGAAGATGCCACTCAAGGTTAATCGTTTGTAAACTGAGGGGGTGGAGCTAGGAACTAAACCTTCTATTTAAGGGGTAAAATAAAACATTTCAGAACATTACCAGAAAGACTCAGCCAGACTCTGCTACACTTTGCTGTGAAGGAAAGGTTAGTTTGCTTTTATTTTTTGTATTTTGTATTACTTTATTGCCTTTTTATATTTTGAATACTGTGGTTTGTTTTCTTTACCTTGTGTTTTACTTGCATTCTGATTTAACTGCATATTAAAACTTCAAAAGAGAACAAAGCTCTGTCTCTTCTGAGTCTGGCAGAAATTATAACCTATCATTTAAGGACTCACTCATAAGATAGAAGAGGTCACTTAAAGTTAATCATTTGTGAACTGGGGGGTGGAGCTAGGAACTAAACCTTCTATTTAAGGGGTAAAATAAAACATTTCAGAGCTTTACCAGAAAGGTTCATCCAGACTCTGCTACACTTTGCTGTGAAGGAAAGGTAGGTTTGCTTTTATTTGTTGTATTTTGTAATACTTTATTGCCTTTTAATATTTTGAATACTGTGGTTTGTTTTCTTTACCTTGTGTTTTACTTGCATTCTGCTTTAACTGCATATTAAAACATCAAAAGAGACCACAGCTCTGTCTCTTTTGAGTCAGGCAGAAATTAGAACTGATCAATTAAGGACTCATTCATAAGATAGAAGAAGTCACTCAAGGTTAATCATTTGTGAACAGAGGGGGTGGAGCTAGGAACTAAACCTTCAATTTAAGGAGTAAAATAAAACATTTCAGAGCTTTACCAGAAAGCCTCAGCCAGACTCTGCTACACTTTGCTATGAAGGAAAGGTTAATTTGCTTTTATTTGTTGTATTTTGTATTACCTTATTACCTTTTTATATTTGGAATACTGTGATTTGTTTTCTTTACCTTGTGTTTAACTTGCATTCTGATTTAACTGCATATTAAAACTTCAAAAGAGGCTACAGCTCTTTCTCTTCTGAGTCAGGCAGAAATTTCCCACCCAGTTACAGTTGTCTCTTTAAATACCACTGTCTTTCTAGTTGCCCGCCTCTTATGTTAATTTGACCGTATATCTCATTTCCTCTCTGCTTTTACTGGCTTGTGTGAGTACTCACAAAATTATCATTTTTGAAATCACTCCCCTTCAGCTATTTAAATTTATTGGCCATCCTACTGTTTTCCATAGTAACAGAATGCATAAGTGACCACCCCTTTCAGGCCATCTTGCTGTTTTAAAAATAGTAACTCTCCACTAAACCTTAACCTTTTAAACAGGTAAAATTTAAGTTACCTACTTTCACATCTATCTTCTCTAGTGCACACTGCAGTGTGCATTTTTTTCATCTTACCTTTAAGCATCCCTGTGATTAGCACTTGCTCTAATGCCTGCTGGAAAGCACTAGGAAGCCTTAAACTTATACAAGCACTCAACATTCCTTGTTCATAAGGAGAAATTAATCATAGGCACTAAACAGCCTATAATTGAAAGTACCTTGCTAAGGTAAGGGAAAACAGCTCCTGTACTTTAAAAAAAAAAAAAAGCATAAAAGCAGGCATGTCCAAGGGTCAGCTTCCGGTGATTGGTGATTTCTCCTGTCCACCTGATGAATCTGTGCATACTGGGGCAATGCAGCAATTGCTCATGTATTTAGACAACCCTCTCCTCCTACCACCCAACACTACAATACAATATATATATATATATATATATATATATATATATATATATATATATATATATATATATATACGCACACACACACACACACACACACACACACACACACACACACACACACACACACACACACACACACACACACACACACACACACACACACACACACACACACACACACACACACACACACACACACACACACACACACACATAAGCACACAAACACACACACGCACATATACTGTATGAATATGTATATGGATCTACTTTCGAATTACCATATGATCAAATTGCAAATGATCAAGACCAAAAACCCGAATTCACAAATCACTAAAAGTTTAAACTATAGAATTGCACGTTGTTGAACAATCTAATATTTACTTATGCTTAACTCTTTAAGTACTGTACTATCCATTTATAAATGTGCACTTTGTACCCATGGAAAACTGTGGACACTATGTTTAACTGTGGTGGAACTACGTAAAACATGAATACAACAACGTTATAAAAAATAAGTAAGGAAGTGCTTCTATAAAAGGCTACATTACTATTATGTTATCGCTATTTATTTAATTATTATTTTCCCATTTGCAATTTAAAACAGTGTTGGAAAATATGTGTAGCTGTACTGCAGTTGCATTACAGAAAGTGGTAGCTAGAGTCTTAAAAATGTAAAATTGTGAAATCAAGTCTATTAGAGTTTAGAAAGTGCTTATTTTATACTATGAATCTATAATTTGCAGAGATGTGAAGACTGCATTGTTGAGTTTGCAAGAGTCACATCTACACTTCAATGGGCATACTTTATGGGTGATACTGTACGTAACCCAGGGGCTGGTTTCCCCAATGTAGTGTGATCTTGGAGTTGGTATATTTAATTTTCAATGAGTGTGGGGGGAGCAGGGGTGGTTCTCATTTTCAATCTGAAATTTGGTATTTAGCAGTTTCAGTGTTTTGTGCACACACACACATAATTTCACTTTTAAAAATTGCTGCTTGCATATTGTACCCAAAATAGTCACTATAAAATCTATTTGCAATACCCAATGCACCATGTTTCCTCTGAAAAAGGCTCAGCCAGACTATGTTACACTTTGCTGTGAAAGAAAGGTTAGTTTGCTTTTACTTGTATTTTATATTACTTTATTGCCTTTTAACATTTTGAACACTGTGGTTTGTTTTCTTTCCCTTGTGTTTTACTTGCACTCTGATTTAACTGCATATTAAAATTTCAAAAGAGACCAAAGCCCTGTCTCTTTTGAGTCAAGTAGAAATTAGAACCTATCAATTAAGGACTCACTCATAAGATAGAAGAGGTCACTTAAGGTTAATCATTTGTGAACTGAGGGGTGGAGCTAGGAACTAAACCTTCTATTTAAGGGGTAAAATAAAACATTTCAGAGCTTTACCAAAAAGGCTCATCCAGACTCTGCCACACTTTGCTGTGAAGGAAAGGTTAGTTTGCTTTTATTTGTTGTATTTTGTATTACTTTATTGCCTTTTTATATTTTGAATACTGTGGTTTGTTTTCTTTACCTTGCGTTTTACTTGCATTCTGATTTAACTGCATACTAAAACTTCAAAAGAGACCAAAACTCTGTCTCTTCTGAGTCAGGCAGAAATTAGAACCTATCAATTAAGGACTCATTCATAAGATAGAAGAGGTCACTTAAGGTTAATCATTTGTGAACTGAGAGGGTGCAGCTAGGAACTAAACCATCTATTTAAGGGGTAAAATAAAACATTTCAGAGCTTTACCAGAAAGGCTCATCCAGACTCTGCCACACTTTGCTGTGAAAAAAGGTTAGTTTGCTTTTATTTTTTGTATTTTGTATTACTTTATTGCCTTTTTATATTTTGAATACTGTGGTTTGTTTTCTTTACCTTGTGTTTTATTTGCATTCTGATTTAACTGCATATTAAAACTTCAAAAAAGACCAAAGCTCTGTCTCTTCTGAGTCAGGCAGAAATTAGAACCTTTCATTTAAGGACTCACTCAAAAGATAGAAGAGGCCACTTAAAGTTAATCATTTGTGAACTGGGGGGGGGGGGTGGAGCTAGGAACTAAACCTTCTATTTAAGGGGTAAAATAAAACATTTCAAAGCGTTTACCAGAAAGGCTCATCCAGACTCTGCCACACTTTGCTGTGAAAGAAAGGTTAGTTTGCTTTTATTTGTTGTATTTTGTATTACTTTATTGCCTTTTTATATTTTGAATTCTGTGGTTTGTTTTCTTTACCTTGCGTTTTAATTGCATTCTGATTTAACTGCATACTAAAACTTCAAAAGAGACTAAAGCTCTGTCTCTTCTGAGTCAGGCAGAAATTAGAACCTATCATTTAAGGACTCACTCATAAGATAGAAGAGGTCACTTAAAGTTAATCATTTGTGAACTGGGGGGTGGAGCTAGGAACTAAACCTTCTATTTAAGGGGTAAAATAAAACATTTCAGAGCTTTACCAGAAAGGCTCATCCAGACTCTGCCACACTTTGCTGTGAAGGAAAGTTTAGTTTGCTTTTATTTGTTGTATTTTGTATTACTTTATTGCCTTTTTATATTTTGAATACTGTGGTTTGTTTTCTTTGCCTTGCGTTTTACTTGCATTCTGATTTAACTGCATACTAAAACTTCAAAAGAGACAAAAACTCTGTCTCTTCTGAGTCAGGCAGAAATTAGAACCTATCAATTAAGGACTCATTCATAAGATAGAAGAGGTCACTTAAGGTTAATCATTTGTGAAATAAGGGGTGGAGCTAGGAACTAAACCTTATATTTAATGGGTAAAATAAAACATTTCAGAGCTTTACCAGAAAGGCTCTTCCAGACTTTGCTACACTTTGATGTGAAGGAAAGGTTAGTTTGCTTTTATTTGTTGTATTTTGTATTAATTCATTGCCTTTTTATATTTTGAATACTGTGGTTTGTTTTCTTTACCTTGTGTTTTACTTGCATTCTGCTTTAACTGTGTATTAAAACTTCAAAAGAGACCACAGCTCTGTCTCTTCTGAGTCAGGCAGAAATTCGAACTGATCAATTAAGGACTCATTCATAAGATACAAGATGCCACTCAAGGTTAATCGTTTGTAAACTGAGGGGGTGGAGCTAGGAATTAAACCTTCTATTTAAGGGGTAAAATGAAACATTTCAGAGCATTACCAGAAAGACTCAGCCAGACTCTGCTACACTTTGCTATGAAGGAAAGGTTAATTTGCTTTTATTTGTTGTATTTTGTATTACTTTATTGCCTTTTTATATTTTGAATACCGTGGTTTGTTTTCTTTACCTTGTATTTTACTTGCTTTCTGATTTAGCTGCATATTAAACCTTCAAAGAGACCACAGCTCTGACGCTTCTGAGTCAGGCAGAAATTTTCCACCCAGTTACAGTTGTCTTGTTAAATACCACTGTCATTCTAGTCGCCTGCCTCTTATGTTAATTTGACCATATAGCTCATTTCCTCTCTGCTTTTACTGGCTTGTGTGAGTAATCACAAAATTACCATTTTTGAAATCACTCCCCTTCAACTATTTAAATTTATTGGCCATCCTACTGTATTCCATAGTACCAGAGTACAAAAGTGACCACCCCTTTCAGTCCATCTTGCTTTTTTAAAAATAGTTACTCTCCATTAAACCTTAACTTTTTAAACAGGTAAAACTTAAGTTACCTACTTTCACATCTATCTTCTCTAGTGCACACTGCAGTCTGCATTTTTTTCATCTTACCTTTAAGCATCCCTGTGATTAGCACTTGCTCTAATACCTGCTGGAAAGCACCAGGAAGCCTTAAACTTATACAAGCACTCAACTTTCCTTGTTCATAAGGAGAAATTAATCGTAGGCACTAAACAGCCTATAATTGCAAAGTACCTTGCTAAGGTAAGGGAAAACAGCACCTGTACTTTAAAAAAAAAAAAAAAAAAAAGCACCAAACCAGGCATGTCCAAGGGTCAGCTTCCGGTGATTTCTCCTGTCCACCTGTTGAATCTGTGCATACTGGGGCAATGCAGCAATTGCTCATATACACAGACAACCCTCTCCTCCTACCACCCAACTCTACAATACATATATATATATATATATATATATATATATATATATATATATATATATATATATATATATATGCACACACACACACACACACACACACACACACACACACACACACACACACAGAAACACACACACACTCACACACACACACACACACACACACACACACACACACACACACACACACACACACACACATATACTATATGAATATCTATATGGATCTACTTTCGAATTACCATATGATCGAATTGCAAATGATCAAGAACAAAAACCCGAATTCACAAATCACTAAAAGTTTAAACGATCGAATTGCACGTTGTTGAACAATCTAATATTTACTTATGCTTAGCTCTTTAAGTACTGTACTATCCATTTAAAAATGTGCACTTTGTATCTATGGAAAATTGTGGACACTATGTTTAACTGTGGTGGAACTACCTAAAACATGAATACAACAACATTATACAAAATAAGTAAGGAAGTGCTTCTATAAAAGGCTACATTACTATTATGTTATCGCTATTTATTTAATTATTATTTTCCCATTTGCAATTTAAAACAGTGTTGGAAAATATGTGTAGCTGTACTGCAGTTGCATTACAGAAAGTGGTAGCTAGAGTCTTAAAAATGTAAAATTGTGAAATCAAGTCTATTAGAGTTTAGAAAGTGCTTATTTTATACTATGAATCTATAATTTGCAGAGATGTGAAGACTGCATTGTTGAGTTTGCAAGAGTCACATCTACACTTCAATGGGCATACTTTATGGGTGATACTGTACGTAACCCAGGGGCTGGTTTCCCAATGTAGTGTGATCTTGGAGTTGGTATATTTAATTTTCAATGAGTGTGGGGGGAGCAGGGGTGGTTCTCATTTTCAATCTGAAATTTGGTATTTAGCAGTTTCAGTGTTTTGTGCACACACACACATAATTTCACTTTTAAAAATTGCTGCTTGCATATTGTACCCAAAATAGTCACTATAAAATCTATTTGCAATACCCAATGCACCATGTTTCCTCTGAAAAAGGCTCAGCCAGACTATGTTACACTTTGCTGTGAAAGAAAGGTTAGTTTGCTTTTACTTGTATTTTATATTACTTTATTGCCTTTTAACATTTTGAACACTGTGGTTTGTTTTCTTTCCCTTGTGTTTTACTTGCACTCTGATTTAACTGCATATTAAAATTTCAAAAGAGACCAAAGCCCTGTCTCTTTTGAGTCAAGTAGAAATTAGAACCTATCAATTAAGGACTCACTCATAAGATAGAAGAGGTCACTTAAGGTTAATCATTTGTGAACTGAGGGGTGGAGCTAGGAACTAAACCTTCTATTTAAGGGGTAAAATAAAACATTTCAGAGCTTTACCAAAAAGGCTCATCCAGACTCTGCCACACTTTGCTGTGAAGGAAAGGTTAGTTTGCTTTTATTTGTTGTATTTTGTATTACTTTATTGCCTTTTTATATTTTGAATACTGTGGTTTGTTTTCTTTACCTTGCGTTTTACTTGCATTCTGATTTAACTGCATACTAAAACTTCAAAAGAGACCAAAACTCTGTCTCTTCTGAGTCAGGCAGAAATTAGAACCTATCAATTAAGGACTCATTCATAAGATAGAAGAGGTCACTTAAGGTTAATCATTTGTGAACTGAGAGGGTGCAGCTAGGAACTAAACCATCTATTTAAGGGGTAAAATAAAACATTTCAGAGCTTTACCAGAAAGGCTCATCCAGACTCTGCCACACTTTGCTGTGAAAGAAAGGTTAGTTTGCTTTTATTTGTTGTATTTTGTATTACTTTATTGCCTTTTTATATTTTGAATTCTGTGGTTTGTTTTCTTTACCTTGCGTTTTACTTGAATTCTGCTTTAACTGTGTATTAAAACTTCAAAAGAGACACTGTGGTGGAACTACCTAAAACATGAATACAACAACATTATACAAAATAAGTAAAGAAGTGCTTCTATAAAAGGCTACATTACTATTATGTTATCACTATTTACTTAAGCATTATTTTCCCATTTGCAATTTAAAACATTGTTGGAAAATATGTGTAGCTGTACTGCAGTTGCATTATAGAAAGTGGTAGCTAGAGTCTTAAAAATGTAAAATTGTGGAATCAGTATATTAGAGTTTAGAAAGTGCTTATTGTATACTATGAATCTGTAATTTGCACAGATGTGAAGACTGCATTGTTGAGTTTGCAAGAGTCACATCTACACTTCATTGGGCTTACTTTATGGGTGATACTGTACGTACCCCAGTGGCTGGTTTCCCCAATGTAGTGTGATCTTGGAGTTGGTATATTTAATTTGCAGGGAGTGTGGGGGGAGCAGCGGTTGTTCTGCCATTTCATTTTCAATCTGAAATTCGGTATTTAGCAGTTTCAGTGTTTTGTGCACACACACATAATTTCACTTTTAAAAATGACTGCTTGCATATTGTACCCAAAATAGTCACTATAAAATCTATTTGCAATGCGCTGAGTTTCCTCTGAAAAAGGCTCAGCCAGACTATGTTGCACTTTGCTGTGAAGGAAAGGTTAATTTGCTTTTACTTGTATTTTGTATTACTTTATTGCCTTTTTATATTTTGAATACTGTGGTTTGTTTTCTTTACCTTGTGTTTTACTTGCATTCTGCTTTAACTGCATATTAAAACTTCAAAAGAGACCACAGCTCTGTCTCTTTTGAGTCAGGCAGAAATTCAAACTGATCAATTAAGGACTCATTGATAAGATAGAAAAGGTCACTTAAGGTTAATCATTTGTGAACTGAGAGGGTGGAGCTATGAACTAAACCATCTATTTAAGGGGTAAAATAAAACATTTCAGAGCTTTACCAGAAAGGCTCATCCAGACTCTGCCTCACTTTGCTGTGAAGGAAAGTTTAGTTTGCTTTTATTTGTTGTATTTTGTATTACTTTATTGCCTTTTTATATTTTGAATACTGTGGTTTGTTTTCTTTATCTTGTGTTTTACTTGCATTCTGCTTTAACTGCAAATAAAAACTTCAAAAGAGACCACAGCTCTGTCTCTTCTGAGTCAGGCAGAAGTTATAACTGATCAATTAAGGACTCATTCATAAGATAGAAGAGGCCACTCAAGGTTAATCATTTGTGAACTGAGTGGGTGGAGCAAGGAACTAAACCTTCTATTTAAGGGGTAAAATAAAATATTTCAATGTTTTACCAGAAAGGCTCAGCCAGACTCTGCTACACTTTGCTGTGAAGGAAAGGTTAATTTGCTTTTATTTGTTTTATGTTGTATTACTTTATTGCCTTTTTATATTTTGAATACTGTGGTTTGATTTCTTTACCTTGTGTTTTACTTGCTTTCTGATTTAACTGCATATTAAAACTTCAAAAGAGACCACAGCTCTGTCTCTTCTGAGTCAGGCAGAAATTTCCCACCCAGTTACAGTTGTCTTGTTAAATACCGTTGTCTTTCTAGTTGCCTGCCTCTTATGTTAATTTGACCATATATCTCATTTCCTCTCTGCTTTTACTGGCTTGTGTGAGTAATCACAAAATTATCATTTTTGAAATCACTCCCCTTCAGGTATTTAAATTTATTGTCTATCCTACTGTATTCCATAGTACCAGAATACAAAACTGACCACCCCTTTCAGTCCATCTTGCTCTTTTAAAAATAGCAACTCTCCACTAAACCTTAACTTTTTAAACAGGTAAAACTTAAGTTACCTACTTTCACATCTATCTTCTCTAGTGCACACTGCAGTGTGCATTTTTTTCATCTTACCTTTAAGCATCCCTGTGACTAGCACTTGCTCTAATACCTGCTGGAAAGCACTAGGAAGACATAAACTTATACAAGCACTCAACTTTCCTTGTTAATAATGAAAAATTAATCGTAGGCACTAAACACCCTATAACTGTAAAGTACCTTGCTAAGGTAAGGGGAAACAGCTCCTGCACTTTACAAAAAAAAAAAAAAGCACCAAACCAGGCATGTCCAAGGGTCAGCTTCTGGTGATTTCCCCTGTCCAGCTGATGAATCTGGGCATACTGGGGCAATTCAGCAATTGCTCATGTACACAGACCAAACACTACAATATATATATATATATATATATATATATATATATACACACACACACACACACACACACACACACACACATACACACACACACACACACACATGCACATATACTGTATGAATATGTATATGGATCTACTTTCAAATTTTGAATTACCATATGATCGAATTGCAAATGAACAAGATCAAAAACCCAAATTCACAAATCACTAAAAATTTAAACGATCGAATTGCACGTTGTTGAACAATCTAATATTTACTTATGCCTATCTCTTTAAGTACTGTACTATCTATTTAAAAATGTGTACTTTGTACTTATGGAACATTGTGGACACTATGTTTAACTGTTGTGGAACTACCTAAAACATAAATACAACAACGTTATACAAAATAAGTAAGGAAGTGCTTCTATAAAAGGCTACATTACTATTGTTTTATCGCTATTTATTTAAGCATTATTTTCCCGTTTGCAATTTAAAACAGTGTTGGAAAATATATGTTGCTATACTGCAGTTGCATTAGAGAAAGTGGTAGCTAGAGTCTTAAAAATGTAAAATTGTGGTATCAGACTATTAGAATTTAGAAAGTGCTAATTGTATACTATGAATCTGTAATTTGCACAGATGTGAAGACTGCATTGTTGAGTTTGCAAGAGTCACATCTAAACTTCATTGGACATACTTTATGGGTGATACTGTACAAATGACAGTGGCTGGTTTCCCCAATGTAGTGTGATCTTGGAGTTGGTATATTTAATTTGCAGGGAGTGTGGGGGGAGCAGGGGTGGTTTTGCCATTACATTTTCAATCTGAAATTCAGTATTTAGCAGTTTCAGTGTTTTGTGCACTCACACATAATTTCACTTTTAAAAATTACTGCTTGCATATTGTACCCAAAATAGTCACTATAAAATGTATTTGCAATGCCCAATGCACTGAGTTTCCTCTGAAAAAGGCTCAGCCAGACTATGTTACACTTTGCTGTGAAATAAAGGTTAGTTTGCTTTTACTTGTTGTATTTTGTATTACTTTATTGCCTTTTTATATTTTGAATAGTGTGGTTTGTTTTCTTTACCTTGTGTTTACTTGCATTCTGCTTTAACTGCATATTAAAACTTCAAAAGAGACCATAGCTCTGTCTCTTCTGAGTCAGACAGAAATTAGAACTCATCAATTAAGGACTCATTCATAAGATAGAAGAGGTCACTCAAGGTTAATCATTTGTGAACTGAGGGTGTGGAGCTAGGAACTAAACCTTCTATTAAAGGGGTAAAATCAAACATTTCAAAACTTTACCAGAAAGGCTCAGCCAGACTCTGCTACACTTTGCTGTGAAGGAATGGTTAATTTGCTTTTATTTGTTGTATTTTGTATTACTTTATTGCTTTTTTATATTTTGAATACGGTGGTTTGTTTTCTTTACCTTGTGTTTTACTTGCTTTCTGATTTAACTGCATATTAAAACTTCAAAAGAGACCACAGCTCTGTCTCTTCTGAGTCAAGCAGAAATTTCCCACCCAGTTACAGTTGTTTTGTTAAATACCACTGTGTTTCTAGTTGCCTGCCTCTTATGTTAATTTGACCATATATCTCATTTCCTCTCTGCTTTTACTGGCTTATGTGAGCAATCACAAAATTATCATTTTTGAAATCACTCCCCTTCAACTATTTAAATTTATTGGCCATCCTACTGTATTCCGTAGTACCAGAATACAAAAGTGACCACCCCTTTCAGTCCATCTTGCTGTTTTAAAAATAGTAACTCTCCACCAAACCTTAACTTTTTAAACAGGTAAAACTTAAGTTACCTACTTTCACATCTATCTTCTCTAGTGCATCCCTGTGACTAGATCTTTCTCTAATACCTGCTGGAAAGCAATAGGAAGCCTTAAATTTATACAAACACTCAACTTTCCTTGTTAATAAGGAGAAATTAATCATAGGCACTAAACAGCCTATAATTGCAAAGTACCTTGCTAATGTAAGGGAAAACTGCTCCTGTACTTTACAAAAAAAAAAAAGCACCAAACCAGGTATGTCCAAGGGTCAGCCTCCAGTGATTTCTCCTGTCCACCTGATGAATCTGTGCATACTGGGGAAATGCAGCAATTGCTCATGTACACAGACAGCCCTCTCCTCTTACCACCCAACACTACAATATATATATATATATATATATATATATATATATATATATATATATATATATATATATATATATATACACACACACACACACACACACACACACACACACACACACACACACATACACACACACACACACACACACACTTACACACACACACACACACACACACACACACACACACACACACACTGTATGAATATGTATATGGATCTACTTTCAAATTTCGAATTACCATATGATCGATTTGCAAATGATCAAGACCAAAAACCCAAAATCACAAATCACTGAAAGTTTAAACGATCGAATTGCACATTGTTGAACAATCTGATATTTACTTATGCTTAACTCTTTAAGTACTGTACTATGCATTTAAAAATGTGTACGTTGTACTTATGGAAAATTGTGGACACTATGGGCAGGATTCACGAAGGCTTGCACGGAGTGTAAGAGACGTGCAACACTCCATGCAAGCCACACGATCCAGGAACAGCCCTAAACTCCGTGTAAGAGACCAGCTAAAACGTCTCTTACATGGACTTTGCGTGGACATGCTAAATACCTCACTTGCAGCCAAAAGGTATGCAAATGAGGTATATTAACGATCCAGGAAGCAGAAACCAGTCCGTGTAAGAGATGTTTTAGCTGCAGAAATGTACTCAGTTGACAACTGAGTACGTTTCCTGCAAATTCCACAACGGAGCCATGTCAGCTCCAAAAAAAGGGTGCATATGTCTCAGGCAGCATGCCAATGGCCAAATATGTGGCCATTGGCAAGATAACCCGATGCAAAAATATTAAAAATCTAATTTTTTTTTTCGGCGATGTTTGAACCCAGCACAGCCCCGCGCAAATGGGCTGCGCTGTATAAAACCATAAAAAAGAAGGTTATGAACCCACAAATGTGGGTTTCATGCAATACATGGAATGACAATGCAGGGACCAGCAGACCAAAAACAACATGGCCACCGTGTAGTGGTTGCTAAGGGGGGAAGCTGAGTCTAAGACATGTAACTAAGCATTAGTAGGCAATCTCATGTAAATGAGGGTTAGGATACTGAATCTCACAGTCACATAGCAAATGAGCACAGTCTGAGTAGTGTAAGAGATACATAAGGGGGAGGAATAGAGTAGTAGATAGGTGACATCACAGGGGGGAATGGTAGAAAGAAATGCAGTTCATTGGAGGTCAGTGTAACATGACAGATGACAGACACAGATCATGGAAAGAGGTGTGCCACTAGGTAAGTCAGGGAAAGTAAAGAAATGGAAGGTGTACACTGTTACTTACACCAAAGTTTCTTGCTGGGCATGCATGCGCATGTGTGCGTGCCATGAAGCGCGAGTAGGACAGTGTGCATGCGTGTAAGGCAGACTGAGCATGTGGGAGCGTGTTGGGAGATGTTTAACAATGTTTGTGCTGGTGTGCGCGCGTGTAGGGCAGGCTGAGCATGTTGGAGGCTGTTGGCAGACGTGTAACAGTGTTTGCACGGGTGTGCGCACGTTTTAACCCGAATAAGTAGATTCTGAACCATGTAAGCACGTGTGCATGCGTGTAAGCCACTGTGAGCATGTTTCTGATGGTATGCACATTGCTCCCCCCTGAGGAAACAGAAAGGAAAAAGGAAGCAACAGAATTAATAGGAAGCTAGCATGGATAACTGCTGAAGCTAGCAGGTGAAAACAATTAGAAGCAGGCAATTACACAGGCAGAATAGTAGCCCAGCCCAGCACTTAAAACTCTGCAAACAGTAGTGCAGGATGTTTCTCTTAAGAGACACTGCAAGACAGGAGTAAGCTAATAGAAGTGAAAACTGAAAAAGCTTCACTCAGAGCAGAAATGTTAGGGGCTGCCATAGCTGTCATAATGAGACATAGGCGACTTGCTGACAATGCAGATGGTGACAATGCAGATGGTGCCAGACAACCCACAGTGAGGAGACGGAGAAGAGTGTACAGGCCCAGGGTCACCTACCACGGGTTACATGAGCTGGAGATAGTAGAGCGCTATAGAGTGGACAGAGAGCTCCTGCAGCAAATTGTTGAGCTGTGCAGGCCATGCCTCACACACAGAACCAACAGAGGGGAACCCATCCCAGTGGAAACCAAAGTATATGTTGGCCTAAGAATACTAGCAACAGGTACCTTCCAGAGACCAACTGGCGATATCATGGGGATATCACAGGCATCAGCCTCCAGGGTACTGCACCAGTTCCTGGATGCCATGTCAGCACATGTCGGTGATCATGTATATTTCCTCAATGCCCGTGAGGTATTGGCCAGAAATATGTGTCTCTTCCAGCAAATAGCGGAATACCCTGAGGTAGTGGGTGCAATAGACTGCACGCACATACGCATCAAAGCACCAGCCGGTGATTGGGGTAGGGCCTACATTAACCACAAGGGCTTCCCCTCCATCAACTGCCAGGTCATGTGTGATGCCCAGGGCATAATAATGAATGTGTGTGCTGGCTGCCCTGGGAGTTACCACGATTCCCACATCTGGCATTTGACGCAGCTGTACCAGACATTTGCCAATGGGGACATCCCACACGGACACCTAGTGGGGGATGCAGGTTATGCACTGGAGCCGTGGCTGATGACACCCATCAGAAATGCACACACACCTGAACAGGAATGCCATAATGAGGCACACGCACAAACACGTAATGTAATAGAGCGTGTGTTCGGGCTGCTCAAGTCTCGGTTCCGGTGTCTAGACACATCTGGTGGAGCCTTGCAGTACACACCAACTACATGTACCCAAATTGTCATGGCATGTGCTATGCTACATAATATGATCTTGTGAAAACAGCTGCAGCAGGACCAGCATAGGGCTGGGCCAAACAGCCCCCCACCATTGCCAAGGCCATCACAGGCAGAGCGTGACTCGGAGGAGGAACAACCTGAGCCTGCCCCAGTAGGCAGTAGGAGGCATGCCCAGTATGCCCTGACCTTGGCAAAGAGGCAATGCATAGCACATACACTGGCTCAGTAGGAACCCTGGGAATGATACCCCCTCTGACTCACTCAAATAATAACATGGATGCCTAAAATTACATGACCTGCTCACAAACATGTACAGGGAAGTGTAATATGCGCATCCGACAGTGGCGGCCCTGCAGCACCACCTGAGGCATGAATGCCATGTGTTAAGTAATGTAACACCATATACTATATGCACACCTGAGCACCCTGACTAACATCCACCCTCACCAAGCATGAAGCCACAAAATGACGATGGGATGATCAAGTGCAATAACTGGCTGAAGTAATGCAGTTAGTCAAAGGTGAGCCAATGTGTTTCAGGCTGGGAAGACATGCGGAGCATGACATGATGCACCACCTGCTAGGGTTGGCGTGCACCTATCATGCCATGCCCCATGGATACTGGCAAAGGCTGTCAGTACCCACAGCATGCCCTGAATAGGTAAGTCTCAAAACACAAACCCACCTTCATAGGTTCCACAAGGGATAGGAACCTAGATATAATGCTACCCAATGCCAGAAGTCTAAACAGCAAGATGTGTGCAGTGTAAATGCATGCAGTATGTAGAATGCAGATACCAGTCCTGTAATAGAGAACTGTGTCAAGGCTCACATCAGCACCCTAACACTACCAGGTCACACCTCATACTGTTCTGTACAGCCGCAAAACATGGAACAAGCTACAAAAGGAGGGTGACTAGCAATAAATGTTAAGGATAACCACACCCCCATGTTGGTACCACAACAAGAAGCAGCATGGATTAGCCATGGTCAAATACCAATGGCTAAAACCTCCTCCCAGTATACAGCCTGCTGCAGACTACTGTCCTAATACCAGGAACTGCACCTGGCCTATGTTGGAATACATGAATATATCAAGCCCCCAAACCACATTATATTGCTTGACTGAAAATACCCAGACATACACCGGGAGCATTATACTAGCACCAACACAGTAGGAGAAAAGTTCCCAGAATCCATAAACCAAAATGCCCAGGAACAATGTACCACTCCCACAAGAGGGGTAAGCATACTGGATGTGATAATCAGCAACATGTCTACTGGATGGCAAGATGAGAAGTGTACCCCTCACCGGTAAGACCAGACCATAGAGTAATCACACTGGATATACACATCCTGACCCCAGTCCCTGGCCAGAATACCACAGTGAAAACATGTGTAAAGCATAGGTTGCAGCCCTCCAAACTGATGTTGAATCCATGAAAGGCCCTGTGCAAGTGCAGAATATGGGACACACCACAGAACATGTTATACAGGCATTCCATGAACACAGCCAGGAATGTTTGGAGTATGCAATCACAAATAACAACAACACACAATGCCATACACGCAGGCATCTGGCATGCTGGACTCCAGCCATTACCAAACCATGCAAGAGAATGAGGAAGCTACCACATGATAGAGCAAACATAAAAAAGGAAGTAATCACTGACCATTAGTATGGCAATAACATATGTCCACACATACAATCCACTAAGTCCAGCCACAACAAGTAGAATTTGTGAATCCAGAGGCAATGTGACACCAGTCCCAAGTACACATACAACCACAACACCCCCCAAATAAATACAAATATATGTGATAGATGCAACCATGTATCCAAACCAGAGGTTGAGCTCCACCAACTCAGTACTGTCAAAACTAATCAGGAGGAGAAGGTAACCACATACACCACAAACCCAGTCCCACATAGACCTACCACAACTGTAAACCAAACACATAAACACAGACAAATATTCCCGGAGGCCTTAATTACAAACACACCACACCAACAGAAGCCTCCAAAGCAGATCACAAGCAACCACATCCTTCAAACATAGCACATGCAACAAATAGTATGCAAAGCTGGTGTGCCAAACAGTCACAGGCCAGAAGGAGAAACAACATGCCTGATACAGTTGTAATAGGTGTCTGTATAGGCAGACACACTGCTGTCCCACTCACCAGACTGAATAAGGGAAAGGGTAGAGTAAGCTGCCTGTAGGCTGCCACAAAATGCCACATAACACAAGTACGCAGGTCACCCCAAAGCAAGCAGAAATATGATGCACACAATGTCCATGCTGGTGTGAATTACCTGAGATGTACCTCTTTGGTCAACATGAAAAGAGACATGGATGATCCCTCTGAGTATGTACCCCAGGCCGGTATGACACTGGCTGTGTGCAGCATCCAACCCTCACCAAGAATGATGCCACAGTACAAACACAGAATGCTCATGTTTAACAGCTGGCACAGTTACAGCTGTCAGTCCAAGAGGGTCTAATGTCTGTGCTTGAGATGTCAAGCATGACAAGCCATGCTGCTGTTCCAGGGATGGCTTGCACCTGTTACCCCTGTGCATCTGGATACTGGATAAGGCCTTTGCCTCCATAGAGCCGCGTATGTAGGCAAGGCCAAAAGACTACCCACCACCCTAGAAAACATAAGTGGTAGGAAACATAAGGGTAATGCTGACCAATGCCAGATGTGTAAACTGCAATATGCATGCCCCTGAGGCACTTCCCATTATGGAGAACATCGATGTCTCTGCAGTGACAGAAGCCTGCTGCAAGCCTAGTGATAGCACACCAGCACTACCAGGTTATACCACATATCATGTGTTATGGCCCCAACACCTGCACCAAAACATCAAAGGAGGGGGAGTATCCATATGCCGCACAGACACCCATATGGCCAGGTAACTGACAATGCACAAAGCAGCGGAGACCACCCATGTGCACCTAAGTGTAGTTCAAACTGCTGTACAGTCTGTAGCATGTGACAGACCACACTCTCACACACAAGAACTCCACCCAGACATCCTGAAGACACTGGACAGTATGAATGTCCCACCAAATACCAGACAAGGTACACACAAATTATCACATAGGTGGCAAACCATTATGTATGCAAAGAGTAATCAGGGTCCTAGGGACACAGGTCGACAGTAATCTGTCATGTGACACTCACAATGCCAATGTGGCTAGGAAGATTGTCGATATTGGACACCGTATCATGAAAGGATTCACATCTACATCAACAGAGGTCACTGTGCCGCTGTACTGTTCCCTTATCAGACCCATAATCTAGTACAATGACTCATATGGGATGTACCGTACGTGACACCTGCAGCGGTTCGGAAGACCTCATAGTTACCCCACCAACAGGATAAAGGGTGTGAAATATATGTCATATGCTGCCTGGCTGTAGACACCCCAGCTGAATGCAGTCACAGACTGCCTACACAGAGGCATTGTATGTCTGTTGTACAAGGCCATGTCCAACACAGGAGTAATGGA
The DNA here is from genome assembly GCF_019279795.1 of Protopterus annectens. Taxonomy (NCBI): domain Eukaryota; kingdom Metazoa; phylum Chordata; order Ceratodontiformes; family Protopteridae; genus Protopterus; species Protopterus annectens. The sequence continues at coordinate 996,872,025 of NC_056739.1, read as the reverse complement.
CATGCTCCACCACAGGAAATCAAAGCCATTGGAGCTGTGAGAGTGACAGATGTCAGCCTCAACACATAATGAAATAAGATGTGCTGGAGGGACAGCTACATAACCCAGAGGCTCCCCACACCCAGAAACAGGATCCCAATCTATGTTAGGCAGAGCCCCTCACTGACACCCCTCAACAGGAATATTGCCAAGTGGATGGATGATCGTACATGTATACTGGGGGCCCTCACTGTGTCACAACCAGACAGAGGCACAGTGAAGAAATTCATAAATGGCCATAATAGAACATAGCAAGGGGTGGCGAAAGACACACACACTCTGGCTAGGCTTACTAATGGCCTAGGGTGTATAGCCTAGTATGAACCCATGAACCTATGAAGATACAAAACGTACATAATCACAAGGCTTACCCAACTGATGGTAGGAACCATGTTGGGCATCCACAGATATGCTCCGAATCACACAGATATTACAAACAACAAACACACACACATATTTCTAACATGCAACCTGTCAGGTGCAGTGCAAACACCCCCCCCAGAGTGCAAAATACGTATCCCAGCAGACTGATGGTCCCCTAACATTGCCAATGCTGAGGTAACAGCCATCATCTGCAAAGCAGAACACACAGCAGCAAAGGTATGTGATGGCGTCCTGGGCTGAGGCCAACATGGACTCCAAGAATAATGGAATGCCAAATCACACTACTGCCCAATGTCAGCCTTACCACAGGATATGTACCCAAAGAGCAGTGTACAACAACAGTGGTCCATCACAACAAAGGTGTTGCCTGAATGGATACTGCAAACTACCACCCCAGGATCCTGACAAGCTTGTTCTGCACAGCTATGGAAAGGATCAGTATGTACTGCAGACAGAAGGCTATTGTGGACCTACTGATACTGGACCCTACACAGTGTGGCTGTCGTAACTGCAGATCCTGCCCCTAAACATGTTTGACCCATTTGAAGCAGTCATTAAGGTCATTGATGAGGGCAATGTGGTCCACACAGCGTAGCTGGACCATGCACATGTTTCTAGACAATACCGTACGAGTTCAGTATGGATATGTTCACCAGCTTAAAAATATACCCCTATGTCAGTAGAGGGGTTGCAAACCAGACCAAGGACATAACTGATATGGTCAGACATGCCGCATCCATGTCAGACTACAAAGCAGATATGAGTGGCATCCCACAAGGCCTGGTCTTGGCCCCCCCCCGTTCTGTATATATGTCCCATAGGTATAGGCCAACATGGAAGGACTGTGACTGAACATGTATGCAGAGGAGTACAAACAGCCCACCATATCCGACCCCCAGCTGACACAAGCAACCCACAAAAGGGCCACCTACAGACAGACAACTGGAGCCATAGCCATGTCAGCAAGCTAATTGCAGAACTGTGTATAGACAACCACCGTGGATATACAGTAAGTGCCCACAAATTACCACACAGGTGTTAACCCATGACATACCTAACATGTAATGTGAGACCTGGGTACAAAAGGTGATAGATATCCTGCACTGGACAAACATGTGGCTGTAGTGTTTGCAGAAACATATACTATATACCCACCCAAACATGAAGGTTGGCAGATGTAGATAAGGGGAACTCACTGTGGCTCTGCAGTCATCCTCCATCAGCGTCACAATTGACTACAATAGCCCCTGTGGGATATACCGCAGCAGACACCTCCATCAACTGTAAAGTCCACAACAGTACCCCACCAGGAGTAGCAAAGAGCATGAACAGATGCCATGTGTTGCCTGAGTAAACAAACTGCAGCCCCACACACCACCATACTGCCCAGCTACAGGCAAGCTGTGACTGATGTATGAAGCCATGTCCAACCTGGAATCAATGAACATGCTGCACCTTGTACAATCTGAATAGCAGTGAGCTATGCACATGAGAGACCTGAACCCCAGCACTGACATACATAGGACAAGCTGTACAGAATGATCCATAACACAGAAGGCACCCCCACTCTTCAGTAAACTCCTTGTACAGGTCAGCCAGTGAGTCACATATCGAAACCCCTCAAGAGGAATCCTGATGAGTGGATGGGAGATGGTAGGCTAACCCTGGGTATCACTGTTATGTCAGAGGTAGACGGAGGCACAGTATACTAACCATGACATATGTCATGGCAAACTCCAGTTACAATGTGTGTCGAAGGACAAACACACCCTGTGACTAGCATCAGAAATGGCCTAGGGAACATCGCTAGTGTTTGCCAATGTCCACCCATGTTGTGGAATACACTAGCAATGTTGGACGAGCCTGGTGTAGGTAGTCCATATCCGAACATAATGCAACATGGTCATATGTGCACAACTGGCCCCTACACAGTCTGTTGTGCTCACTATGAAGATGTCAAGCAGTCATAGGACTAAAGCTCAGGATACTGTCCACCACAGTGAAAGTAATTAACCAGTACACTATACGGTACTACAGTGTTAGGTCATTATGAAAGTATGTTGAGAACTGTCTGCAAAGTATCCCATGCAATCCCTGCAGGCACAGTATAATCCCTGTTGTGGCAGACACGAAGCAGTTGGCCAGTTAGTACACAACATGACACCCAACACACAACCATAAACGTGAGATATTGTTGAAGTTCACACACACCCAAATATGTGGTGGACTTCAAAGTGCAACATATGGAAAGCTCACACTGGGCATGCTCGCACACTTTGATAAATGAGGCATATGTCAGACAACATGCCATGGAAAGGCTGAACTGGGCATGCTCACACAATTAGGCCATATCTCCGTTTAGCAGTTGTCCACACATATCTGGTATTTGTACGTGTCAGTCCAGGAACCAACCACAACACAGCAATTTGCCCAGTGCACACAGTAAATGACTACAGAGACATAAGTGATATAGTGGATCGCTGTCATATGCAAACATCTTCCACAGATATACAAGTTGGTCATAGGAACAGGGAATGCTATGGCAATAAAGACCTGCAAACAGTAGAACAGCACAACAAATATTGTGCATCCGACAATTGAACATATGGGTGTAGAGGTCAATACTAGGCTTGTTGCCCTAGGGAATGACAGCTCAGCCAGAGTGTACTTGGCATCTGCATCCCCAGGACAGTAGGCTACTGTGCCACTGTAAAGTAGGTCACAGAAGGCAACATGTGAGGCTAGTGAGCTGTGCCTCTGTCAAGCAGGGGCACCGTGGAGGTCCCAGGGATTGAATGTGCTAAGCCACAGCCATGTTGTCGGTGTGTGCTGGGAGAGGGTTGCTGAGGATTTCTGACAGTAGGTGTCCTTCAATAACAGACTGAGGGGAGCCCTATCTGCATTCTCTGGACGATTCCACTGTCAACACTGTGTTGTAATGATTATGTGTGAATAAAGTGCCGTGCCGGAACTGTTCACAGATGTCCTCCCTCTGTGGGCTACAGCTCTGCAATGTATTAGCTCACTCTGTCTGTTGTACGGCGCATATATGGCTGGTGTACAGCTGACAGGTGTCTTGTTGTGGAGCAGTCATGGGTATATGTGGGATAGCATGATCAATGCAAACCATACACATGCTCATAGAATGCAATTGTCAAGGATTATGCTGAGTGCCCTGTATAGTCCCCCAGCATAGGTCCTCTGAAGTCGTCCACCCTAGTCTTCACAAGTGTAGAGTCTGCTTGTGCTAAATACAGTTTGTGTGCAGTGACAACCTTGCCTGGGGGTGGAGATGGGATATGGATGCCCAGGGAAAGGTGTGTATGGTCAGATATCAACAATGGTGGTCTACCTCTGGTGTGGAACAGTGAGTACCCACGTTTCAGATGGACAGGTGCAATATGTATTCCCCCATGTGGCTGTGGTGTGTGGTTCTGCCATAGCACATGGACCCACAAATTGTAGTGGCTGTAGGGTAAAGTGGTAGAGGCCTGAGTAGTTCTCACACACAATATGCCTGTACCTGATGTTAACAACTGGAATGGTGTATGTGAACACCTGCATATCCCGGCACTGTTCCCAGGGAAGCTAAGTGTGTGTCCTGGATGTGGGTGTGGTGTTCTGGACTGGTTGTGTTGTGTGTTACAGGTCCTGTGGTCACAAAGCATGGTATAGAACATAACCTGCCAGTGCGATGTGCATATCTGACCCTGACGTAGGTGGCTGCAAATGCATATATATGCTATCCCCCACCTGACAGGTAGTACTACATGTACATACCTCTGTAGAAATAAAGATGTCAGCACCCTATAAATACTGCAGGTGCAGAACAGATGCCCAGTAATTCGGATAGTGCGCTATGCTAATGCGTCTCCCTCAAGTGTCATAATATAGTTAGGTAGGGGTTTGAATGCTGCAAATGCTCTGTGTGTGTGTGTGTGTGTGTGTGTGTGTGTGTGTGTGTGTGTGTGTGTGAAAGGCTGTAAGAGGGAAATGTCCCTTTTGGCAACTGAGAAAACACACTACAGGATGCACATTCCCCTTTCTAAACACTGATGATGTCAGCACCCTATAAGTACAGCAGGAGAAGGGAAACCTCCCAGTAATGCAAATAGCGCGCTCTGCTAATGCAGCCATCTCGAGTGCCATAACATAGGTAGGGAGCGGTTTGAATCCTGTAAATGCTCAGTGTGTGTGGAGGGGGTTAGTGTGTGTTCAAGACTGTATGAAAGAAATATCCCTTTTGCCAACTAGGAGAACACACTACAGGATGCACATTCCCCATTCTAAACACTGATGATGTCAGTACCCTATAAGTGCAGCAGGAGAAGGGAAACCTCCCAGTAATGCAAATAGCGCACTTTACTAATGCGTCTCTCCCGAGTGCCATAATATAGTTAGGTAGGAGTTTGAAACCTGTAAATGGCATGTGTGTGTGTTTGGATGAGGGGGGTTAGTGTGTGTGCAATTTTGTGTGAGGGAAATGTCCCTTTTGGCAACTGGGAGAACACACTACAGGATGCACATTCCCCTTTCTAAACACAGATGATGTCAGCACCCTATAAGTACAGCAGGAGAAGGGAAGCCTCCCAGTAATGCGAATAGTGCACTCTGCTAATGCGTCCGTCTTGAGTGTCAGAACATAGTTAGGTAGGGATTTGAATCCTGTAAATGCTCAGTGTGTGTGGAGGGGGCTAGTGTGTGTGCAAGTCTGTATGAAGGAAATATCCCTTTTGGCAACTAGGAGAACACACGACAGGATGCACATTCCCCTTTCTAAACACTGATGATGTCAGCACCCTATAAGTACAGCAGGAGAAGGAAAACCTCCAGTAATGCGAATAGCGCACTCTGCTAATGCGTCTCTCCCGAGTGTCCTAATATAATTAGGTAGGAGTTTGAAACCTGTGAATGGCATGTGTGTGTGTTTGGATGTGGGGGCTCTGTGTGTGTGTGTAATTCTGTATGAAAAACATGTGCTTTTTTGAAATCAGGAGATCACACTACATGATGCACATTACCCTTTCCAAACAGTGATGATGACAGCACCCTATACATACAGCTGGAGAAAAGACATCTTCCAGTACTCAGAATAGTGCAACCTGCTACAGCGTCACTCTCAAGTGCCATCACATATTTAGGTAGGGGTTTGAAACCTGCAAGTGGCAAGTGTGTGTGTGTTTGGATGTGGGGAGTTTGTGTGTGTGCATTTCCGTATGAAAAACATGTTAGTTTTGGCAATCAGGAGATCACACTACCTGATGCACATTACCCTTTCAAAATACTGATGATGTCAGCACCCTATAAGTACAGCCAGAGAAGAGGAACTATCTAGTAATCCGAACAGTGCGCTTTGCTAATGTGTTTCTCTCACGTGTCGTGACTTAGTTAGGTAGGGGTATGAATCCGGCAAGTGTGTGTGGGGGTAGTAGGGTGTGTGTAAATGCAAGTGTGAGAGAACAGATCCTTTTGGCAAATACTACAATACACCAGATGCTGCATATTCCCCCAGTAAACACAGGGGATGTCACCACACTATCAGCACAGCCAAACAGGGCTAGTTGGCCAGTAATGCCAATAGTGCGCTCTGCTACTGTGTCTATTACCATTGTCAGAGTACAGATAGGTATGTTTTGGTAACCCACAACTGCCACGTGTGGTTGCATCGCACATTATGACCTTGTGTGGGTCTTTGTACATAACGATGCATACCATTGCCTAAACCAGCAATGGCATTGCATACATGATATATGTGTGTGACATATACATATAAATACCTGTGACCTGCAGTAGTTACCATGTCTGACACATGCCTCGAGTGGATAAATGGTATTTGCAATGTATACCAATATGACTGTGTCTTACTGTGCAGGGGCCGCATGCGGTATGTGTCTATACAGTGTGGGTGTATATGGTAAAATACCTACAGCAGGGGATACACATCTGGTCTGGGCCATATAGTCTACATGTAGTCGATGTACAGGTGCTGCATATTCCCACCTGTTGTGGTAGTGGTAACATATCATTCCACTGCAATTCGGTGACCACATGCTGTGAACCCTTCAACTAGTGTGTTGTAGCTACAGTAATGCTCATGCACAATGTTTGGCTGGATGCAGTCCAGCCATATAAAGACAGTTCTTGAGACTGCCATATTGCCAGTGTTGTTATGGAGGATAGGTGGTCTTCCTGTGTATGGGAGGGTTGTGTGTGCCAGGCTCTGAACCAGATGGCAGTCCGACACACTGTTAGCTGCACATGATTAGGCCCTGATGCTTTGTGCTGTGCCAACAACCTGGAGGTGTGTGTATCTGTGGTGCTTTGGGATACCACCCCCCTGTCCATGTGTGTTACATGTGTAGGGGACAACAGGCATGGTATGGGGCATAACCTGTCAGTGATGGGTAACACCTGTGAGCCATGAATCTGGTACTGCACAGACATTGCAGTTCACCGTGCTGAGGACAGTGTCCAGTGCATGCATCTTGCGGTGTACACTGCTGTTGTTGTGTAGCAGCACTGTTAGTGTCCTAACCTGTGTGATACTATGTGATTTTCCAGATGGTGGGAATTTTAGCTTCTACCATGGTTCGTTTGATTAGTTTTGAGTCAGGGTAAGCAATAGCATCAGCTGATTTTTGTAGGTACTCGGCAGGGAGTTGATCAGCAGAAAGTGTAGCGGGTTTTAATTTTTCGATCAAGGTACGGATAAGTGAAGTGGTGACTGGTTGGAAGCTGAACGCAAGTAGGTTTCTAGGGGGTGCTACTTTCAGGACCAGGGGAGCTAGGAGGTAGTTGGCTAGCTAGGGCTTAAATGTCTCAGTAAAGAATTGGTTAAAACTATCAGAAACATCTTCAGGGGTTTTATCAATAGTAGCAGCAGGGATTGGGGTTGAAGTTTGTCCAGGATGTAGTATATATGACATGCCACCTGACAGGGTATGGCATTACTGGGTTCAGAGAGCTCAGTCCCCAGATTGGCTGTGTGGTGGCATCCCACACATGTGTTGTACATTCCTGGCCAAGAGTGATGGCTGACTGCATACATGTGGCAGCTGTGACATTGCCACATGACTCACATAAACCACAACTGGACCATAGAGGTGATTCACAGGTTACCTGTGCACATGCTACCATAGTAGTGTGATTGCCATGGTGAGTACCAACACATAGGGCCAATGGGGAACAACATACTGAAGGTGTGTATGTGTGGGTGTACTGCTAGTGTTTCATAGCACTGGCATATATGACTGCACACGTGGGTAAATGCCAGGTAAGACATGTGCAATGTGTCACAGGCAACGTACATGCGTACAGGACAGACAGTGACTTTCTGTCATGTGTAAACTTGACATACGTATCGTACGCTATGCAGATGCCACTAGGAGTCTACAGAAGCACTGTAACTCTGCATTGCAGGTGTAAGCAGTGTTCCAGGGAACCCCAAGTGAACATGCATGCAAACAAAGCTACAGTAAGCAGGGCTGGAAGTAGTGCATTGTACAACCAAGAAGGGGTAACAATAACAGTAAGAAACAATGCAAATATGTAGGCACTATCAACATGTTCCCAGGAATACACAGCACAGATGCCCATGGTAGAACTGATATTATGTCATAGTTAATTGTGATTTGGATTACATTGGTATTGCACACATATCAACATGCGCAAATATCCACATTGCATAGTCGTTGTGGGCAACTTGACACCATTACTGTACATGTCCACCATTGCATATCACTACTTGCGTTAGCTTCCCCCCTGTGCTACCCATGTATGCGGCTATCTGTTGACATCCTTACCACCGGCATGCAATTATGTGCAGCTGTTACACTTTGGTATGTACTATGGGTGCAGATAACAATTCAGGACATTCATACGGTTACTGCATCAGGCATGCTGGGATATACACACAGTCATAGCAGCACACTGTACTGTTACCAACATGATACTACTAATACACTTCTATGTAGTCACCCTGTGCATCAGCAATGTGTTTACCTGTTCCCACAATGATGTTGGAGATTGCAGGAGGTGGCACAGTGTCATCATATGCACAAGGTGTGAATTAGGTATGCCTGAGTCAGCCACTGATACCACCAATTGACATGTGTGTGTATGGGGTTGACAGCTGTGTACTGTCAATTGGCTGACCAATGGCAGACCCTGACACACCTTCCTGTACCATTACACAAATATCATCATTACCAGTACCTGTGGCACCAGATTCAGGTTCCCTGCTGCAGGACACCAGAGCAGCACCAGAACCTGTGGGAGGAAGACAGGAAACACAGTTTACAGTCTCCACACATTGTTACCAGTGATGCATTTATGCACACATGCACACATGCACACATGGACACATGCACACATGCACACATGCACACATGGACACAGGCACACATGCACACATGGACACAGGCACACATGCAGACATGCACACGTGGACACATGCACACAGGCACACATGCACACATGCACACATGCACACAGGCACACATGCACACATGCACACATGCACATGTGGTCACGTGTACACATGCACACATGCACACATGCACACATGCACACATGGACACAGGCACACATGCACACATGCACACGTGGACACAGGCACACATGCACACATGCACATGTGGACACAGGCACACCTGCACACATGCACACATGCACACATGCACACATGGGCACAGGCACACATGCACACATGCACACCCTGCAGTATACACACAGAGCACTACTGAGTTACACTAGTGTTACTAGCACTATCAGGACTATTATAGGTATTGTTAAACACACTCACCAGCATGGATGGCCTGCCTTGCTGTAACCCCGGAGGGACCTGCAGAAATGATGAGATTAATGTCAGTGGGCACAACTGTGCCATTGATATTGCATATGATACAGTGCAGTAGTACACCAGTTGCCTTTCACACGTCAGCTGCTGATATTGCCAGTATCACACATGCACAATCACATACTATGATGACAGATACATACCATGGACACACCTTACACATGCATAAACTAACAGTGTACAGAACAGTCAAGTGTACATATGGCATATTACTTGCACGCTCCATGTCGTGCTGCTGAATGGATCCAGCCTCCATCATGATGTGTTTGTCGCAGCTGGTTGTGTTACCACTGCTTCTGCTTCCTGCTGCTACTGTCACTGCTGACAGCTTAAAGTCACATTGTGTCCGCATGGTGGTGACAGACCTGCTCACCAGTCCTTGGAATCCCTGTGGCACTGGTGAGATCATGAGCCAACCGGTCCCATGCCTCAGCCCTATATGCTCCCCACAGGACCTGGCCCTGCATGAGTTGGGCCTCATGATTGTGGACTAGGAGCCAGACCATGTACCTGGACTCCTCAACACCCCACCTCTGTGCTCGAAAGCAACTACCCTCTCCTACTCCTGTCATTCTGGCTGCAAGTCAGTTCTACAATTGTTTATGCTGTGTATTCCCGCCTATGGGGCTTATATAGTCCCTTTTTCCCGCACATATCTGGGATTGGCCATTTTGGAATTGTATCAACTTCAGTAAACCTGCATTGCCATGCCCCAGTTTGTATTCATTGCTATATATTAGCTATTATTGCATTTATAGGTACTGCTGTCATGGCTTAGTGGTTCAGTACCTTGACTATGGTGTATAGTATCCTGGGTTCGAACCTGGCCACTACTTTTTATTTTTTATGACTGTCTAGACAAGCTGAGAGGTGTGTCTGTGTAAAGGCAGTTTTGATACTGCTTGCTCAACGTTGTCCGTCGGTTAGCTTGTTTGCGCGGTGCGCAGCTCCGCGCAAACGGGGTATGCTGGTTTAAGCCTCATTCGGCTATCAGTACGCATATTACGCTCAGCTCAGTTAGGGGCACATAGATTTAGCGTGTTAAACCCCTGCTCAGCTACGGGCACTCATTTTGCACCAGTTAAACCACTGCTCACCTACGGGCAGATGCACTCACCCTGTTAAACTGTAGCTCAGCTATGGGCACATCTGGCATTTTTTATTGTTTTGTTACCTCACATTTCTTCAATATAAATGGGCTATTTCATTACATTTTACATAAAAGTTGATTTTATGTGTACATATTTGTCAGGGATTTGTTTCGTGCTTATTTTGCTAAAAATAAAAATTGGTGTTGTGGGGGCTCGAACCATGAATGCCTGCTCTTCAGCCAACATCTCTACCGCTACGCTATTGCTTCTTGGCTTACTTTGCATATTTAGTTCTTATATGCTTTCCCACTGACTGCTAACTGTAGCTGCGCTTCACGGCACGCCACAAGCAGCGCACTCACGGTTAAACATCTTTACAATTTAAAAAAAAATTATGAGATGTTCACTTGTACATTTTATGTTCGTAGTCTGTGGGGGCATGTGTTGTGTTTATTCACATTTCCATGGACTCTGTCGTGGGTGTTTACTTTGGGCACTTTTACTCTTCTGGGGGCGTGTCTGCTTACAGGGCTCGGCCTACGGACACGCCCCCTACTGTCTTACACGGACCGTGTTAGCCTTAGGTGTGATTCAGCATGCTCTCATGAATATGCAGAGCATGCTGACATCACTCTGTTTAACTGCAGCCTCTGTGTATGAGTTATAACTCTTACACGGAGGCTTCGTGAATCCTGCCCTATGTTTAACTGTGGTGGAACTACCTAAAACATGAACACAACAACGTTATACAAAATAAGTAAGGAAGTGCTTCTATAAAAGGCTACATTACTATTATGTTATCGCTATTTATTTAAGTATTATTTTCCAATTTACAATTTAAAACAGTGTTGGAAAATATGTGGAGCTGTACTGCAGTTGCATTACAGAAAGTGGTAGCTAGAGTCTTAAAAATGTAAAATTGTGGAATCAGTCTATTAGAGCTTAGAAAGTGCTTATTGTATACTATGAATCTGTAATTTGCACAGATGTGAAGACTGCATTGTTGAGTTTGCAAGAGTCACATCTACACTTCATTGGGCATACTTTATGGGTGATACTGTATGTACCCCAGTGGCTGGTTTCCCCAATGTAGTGTGATCTTGGAGTTGGTATATTTAATTTGCAGGGAGTGTGTGGGGAGTAGGGGTGGTTCTGCCATTTCATTTTCAATCTGAAATTCGGTATTTAGCAGTTTCAGTGTTTTGTGCACACACACATAATTTCACTTTTAAGAATTACTGCTTGCATATTGTACCCAAAATAGTCACTATAAAATCTATTTGCAATGCCCAATGCACTGAGTTTCTTCTGAAAAAGGCTCAGCCAGACTATGTTACACTTTGCTGTGAAAGAAAGGTTAGTTTGCTTTTACTTGTTGCATTTTGTATTACTTTATTGCCTTTTTATATTTTAAATACTGTGGTATGTTTTCTTTACCTTGTGTTTTACTTGCATTCTGCTTTAACTGCATATTAAAACTTCAAAAGAGACCACAGCTCTGTCTCTTTTGAGTCAGGCAGATATTCAAACTGATCAATTAAGGACTCATTCATAAGATAGAAGAGGTCACTTAAGGTTTATCATTTGTGAACTGAGAGGGTGGAGCTAGGAACTAAACCTTCTATTTAAGGGGTAAAATAAAAGATTTCATAGCTTTACCAGAAAGGCTCAGCCAGACTCTGCTACACTTTGCTGTGAAGGAAATGTTAATTTGCTTTTATTAGTTGTATTTTGTATTACTTTATTGCCTTTTTATATTTTGAATACTGTGGTTTGTTTTCTTTACCTTGTGTTTTACTTGCATTCTGATTTAACTGCATATTAAAACTTCAAAAGAGACCACAGCTCTGTCTCTTCTGAGTCAGACAGAAATGTCCCACCCAGTTACAGTTGTCTTGCTAAATACCACTGTCTTTCTAGCTGCCTGCCTCTTATGTTAATTTGACCATATATCTCATTTCCTCTCTGCTTTTACTGGCTTGTGTGAGTAATCACAAAATTATCATTTTTGAAATCACTCCCCTTCAACTATTTAAATTTATTGGCCGTCCTACTGTATTCCATAGTACCAGAATACAAAAGTGACCACCTGTTTCAGTCCATCTTTCTGTTTTAAAAATAGTAACTCTCCACTAAACCTTAACTTTTTAAACAGGTAGAACTTAAGTTACCTACTTTCACATCTATCTTCTCTAGTGCACACTGCAGTGTGCATTTTTTTCATCTTATCTTTAAGCATCCCTGTGACTAGCACTTGCTCTAATACCTTCTGAAAGCACTAGGAAGCCTTAAACTTATACAAGCACTCAACTTTCCTTGTCAAACCCAGAGCTGTTGGACATGCTACACTTAAAGAAATCACAATCTTTCAGATCTACACGCTCCAGGGATCTAAACCTTGTCATCACAATAAACAAAACATGCTGGAGGGATAGGTTCCTGACCCAGAGACTTCCCAGACTCTGGAATAGATTGCCCATACATGTCAAGCAGAGTGCCTCTTTGGACCTCTTCAAGAGGAACCTTGACGTTTGGATGGGAGAAAGGAAATTCACCCCAGGGATCACGTCAGTCACCCTGCTAGACAGGGGTCCAGGAAAGTAAATAATGTGGGAAGAAATAGCCAGGGAATTGTTATGGCTAGGCTTGTATAGGCCCTAGGGCTGATAGCCTAGTACCAACCTATGAACCTATGAACCTATAAGGAAAAATTAATTGCAGGCACTAAACAACCTATAATTGCAAAGTACCTTGCTAAGGTAAGGGAAAACAGCTCCTGTACTTTACAAAACAAAAAAAAAAAGCACCAAACCAGGCATGTCCAAGGGTCAGCTTCCGTTGATTTCTCCTGTCCACCTGATGAATCTGTGCATACTGGGGCAATGCAGCAATTACTCATGTACACAGACAATCCTCTCCTCCTACCACCCAACACTACAATATATATATATATATATATATATATATATATATATATATATATATATATATATATATATATATATATACACACACACACACACACACACACACACACACATGCTGTATGAATATGTATATGGATCTACTTTCAAATTTCGAATTACCATATGATCGAATTGCAAATGATCATGACCAAAAATCCAAAATCACAAATTACTAAAAGTTTAACAGATCGAATTGCACGTTGTTGAACAATCTGATATTTACTTATGCCTAACTCTTTAAGTACTGTACTATCCATTTAAAAATGTGTACTTTGTACTTTTTCAAGCACTCAGTTTTCTTTGTTAATAATGAGAAATTAATCATAGGCACTAAACACCCTATAATTCCAAAGTACCTTGCTAAGGTAAGGGAAAACAGCTCCTGTACTTTACAAAAAAAAAAAAAAAAAAGCACCAAACCAGGCATGTCCAAGGGTCAGCTTCTGGTGATTTCTCCTGTCCATCTGATGAATTTGGGCATACTGGGGCAATGCAGTAATTGCCTCATGTACACAGACAACTGTCTCCTCCTACCACCCAACACTACAACTTGTGAGAGATGCACTTACATAGCCAAACTGGAAGCAATGCTCTCTCCACCCAAGATTGTGCTAAACAGTCAAGAGGAGAATGTTAACACTCACACTACACCTCAAGCAACACATAGCCCTTCTAAACTCACACCACCAACACCCACATATAGCAACACTAAATCCACGTATGCGGAGGCCCTTAACTGTAACCTGCCCAAGCAACAAGGACCTCTGAAGCTGAAACACAAACAAACACGAATCACAACCAAAGTGTCACATAGCTCACAACACCTGTGTGCCACCCAGCAACAGCCCCTAAGGCAAGTCAATGTACCTAACACTTTAGTCATAGGTGACTCTATAGTCCGGCACACTGATGTCCCACTCACCAGGTTGAACAAGGAGAAAATTACAGTCAGCTGCCTGTCAGGTGCCAGGATCCACCACATAATGCATGCACTCAAGTCACTCCATAACAAGTACAAATATATCTCTGTCATTGTCCATGTTGGAGTGAATGACTTGAGACGTACCTCCCTGGACTACATGAAAAGAGAAATGGAAGTGCTCTTGAATCATGTGGCCCAGGCAGGTATGACCCTAGCCCTGAGTAGCATCCTGCCTTTGCCCAGAATGATACCACAATATAAGGACAAAATGATTGACTTCAACAATTGGCTAAGCTTCTGGTGTCATTCAAAGGGGATCCAGTATCTGTCTGCCTAGGATGACATGATCGACCGACCATGATGCTTTGCCAGAGATGGTCTGTACCTGTCACCCCTGGGATTCAGGTTGCTAGCTAAGGCAATTGCCACCTATATAGTGCCTTTTTTAGGCAAAGTTCAAAGGACAAAACCACCACTGTAACAGGTACAAGCATGCAAAATCTGAAGGTAATGCTACTCAATGCTAGAAGTCTAAACCTCAAAATGCACTCTCTCAAGGCACTCCTAAAAATGGAGAACATCGATATCTGTGCAGTAACTGAGACCTGGTTCAAAGCTCCAGAGAGTACCCCTGCAATACCAGGCTACAACTCTTACCACACTTTTCAGCCACCAAACCAGGACTGAAACACTAAAGGTGGAGGAGTGTCCATATTCACTAAGGATATTCACACCACCAGGCTAGTTGCCCAACACAATGCATCTGAAATTCTCCAGGTGCAGCTAACACTAGGTAAGACTGCAATCCAAATTGTAGCTTTCTATAGATCCCTCACCATGTCCCAAGATTCTCACTACACCTTTCTAAACATACTGGAAAATATTAAGATAGAACCAAACACCCTAATACTGGGTGATTTTAACTACCCTGCCATTAACTGGGAAAACTACTTGTGTACCAACACCTTTGCCCAACGGTTCTTGGAATTCATAAATTCCAATGCCCTGAATCAACTAATCCATAGTCCCACCAGGGGCTCCAATATCCTAGACCTGGTCATTACCAACATGGGAAATTGATGCTCCACACCTATGGTCACTCCCTCGTTAGTCAGGTCTGGCCATAAGCGAATCACCCTTAACATCCACATCCCACCCCCACACCCCAGTAGGGAAACCTCCATAAAAAACTTCTCCAAAGCCAACTTCATGCTACTCAAGTCAGAAGTGACAAACTTCATGACACCCATGCAGATGGGAACTGAAAGTTTGACTGCTGAATCCCTACACTAAGGCACTATACGAGCACATCCACTCATACATGAATCGTGCCATCCCAAATAGAACCAAAATGCTCTCCTCCAAAAAAAGAAAGCCAATCTGGTGGTCCCCTGCCATAAACAAACTTGACAACAAAAGGAAGAAACTGTTGCAGAAAAGTGGAAAATCCCAGGATGCAAAAAACTCCCTTACCAGCCTCAGTAAGAAACTGAGATCCCTCATAAAATCCTCCAAAGCTAGTTACGAAAATAAAATTGCCAAAGATTCCAAAGACAACCACAAGGCATTCAATAACTATGTCAAGAATCTAAATGGCAATGCTCAGATCTGCTCTGAGCTAAAACAGAATGGCATTAAATATACTGATTCCAAGGATATTGCCAATATCCTGGCAGATCGATTCAGTGCCAACTTCACCCCACTCTCTCCCCCTAAACAGCCCATCTCAATACCAGAAGATTGCCAAATTCGGGTACTAATGGCCACACAGGTAAAAAAATGCACTCTGCAATGCTAAGAATACAGCATCCATGGGACCAGATGACATCCCGGGCTGTGTACTACATGAACTACAATATGAACTGGCACCTCACCTAAGTGTCATGTTTAATCATATCTTAACCTCAGGTTTCACGCCCACTGAGTGGCGCAGAGCTACAGTTATCCCACTCCACAAGGGGGGATCCACCTTGGATCCCAGAAACTACTGTCCCATCAGTCTGACGAGTCTTATCTGCAAGGCCATGGAGCGTATTATCATGGAACTTATAAACAAAGACATTGGCAACCTTCAAACACTGGACCCCACCCAGTGTGGGTTCATGAAGGGCCAATCTTGTTTCTGAACTTGATTGACTTCTTAGAATCAGTCTCCAGAGCCATGGACAAGGGTAAGGTGGTCCACACAGCCTATCTAGACCTTGCCAAGGCCTTTGACACTATCCTCCACTCTGGAATCATAGATACACTTACCAAGCTTGGGATTAATCCCTACGTCACCCAATGGGTTGCCAACTGGCTTACTGACAGCACCCACACTGTAAAAGTAGCTGACTCCAAATCCATCTCCAGACAAGTAACAAGTGGTGTACCTCAGGGTTCAGTCCTGGGACTGCTCTTGTTTGGCATTTACTTTTCTGAAGTACAGGCCAACACTAAGGGACTCTGGCTAACAAAGTTTGCAGATGACTGCAAACTGGGAGCCATTATTGAAAACCCAAATGATGTGGATACTCTACAAAAGGGCCTTACAGAAACAGATGCTTGGTGCCAGAGCCATGGGCTCAAGCTCAATGCCAAGAAATGTATAGTTATTCCCTTTGGGAAAAAACATGTACCCATGAATTACCACATAGGTGGCAGTACACTAAACACTGAAAGTGTGATAAGAGACTTAGGGACACAGGTGGACAGTGGTCTCAACTTCGATAACCACATCGCCTCAACAGTCAGGAAATCCTTCTATGTGGCACACCTCATCACTAAGGGCTTTTCATCCAGAAAAAAGGAGGTCATTGTCCCACTATACTCATCCCTCATTAGACCCATTATAGAATACAATGCCCCATTTGGTATGTACCTCTCAAGACATCTGCAACAACTGGAATGGCCACAGAAATACCTCACTAAAAGAATCACAAGCCTAAACCAGATGCCCTACACTGACCGCCTTAAAAACTCCAGCTATACTCTGTCGCATATCGTCTACTCAGAGGCGATCTCTGCTTAACATTCATAGCCATGTCAAACCCAGAGCTGTTGGACATGCTACACTTAAAGAAATCCCAATCCCTCAGAGCCACACGCTCCAGGGATCTAAACCTTGTCATCACAATAAACAAAACATGGTGGAGGGATAGGTTCCTGACCCAGAGACTCCCCAGACTCTGGAATAGACTGCCATACATGTCAAGCAGAGTGCCTCTTTGGCCTTCTTCAAAAGGAACCTTGACGATTGGATGGGAGAAAGGAAATTCACCCCGGGGATCACGTCAGTCGCCCTGCTAGACAGGGGTCCAGGGAAGTAAATAGTGTGGGAAGAAATAGGCAGGGAATTATTATGGCTAGGCTTGTATAGGCCCTAGGGCTGATAGCGTAGTACCAACCTATGAACCTGAACACAACATAAAAAGTAAATATGTAAAAATTATGGGACTGAAAGGTTGTTGTACTTACCATTATAGTGCTGAACAGGGCCACCACAGTGTTTACTAAGCTGCAGGCTGACTGAATGGCATGATGCCTTCTGGGCTGACTTGTTGGCTGGCTGGCTGCCTTCTAGACTGATAGGTTGGCCGAATGGCTGGCTTGCTTGCTTCTTGGCTGGCTGGTTTCATCTGCACTGGTAAAAAGTTTTCAGAACTTTTCCCCACGGCTGTAGAAATATTTGCTTTTACAGTCATGGATCTTTGTAGGGCTTTTCTTTTTACAAATTGTAGACAATTGCCCCACAATTTTCAGCAGATGGACCTAACAATGAACAACTCTCTCTGCAGGTTCAGGTGGATGATGTAAATGAATTATTGAGGAAAAGCCAAAAATAAGCACAGTTTTTATGATGATCTTCAGTGATTCCATGACATCTGGATTTTACATGTCCCACTGCTTTATGCTGTGGGTTACAGGATACTTCCTTACTTAGAAATGGGATAAGGTTAGCCTGAGATTTTTTGCTACAATATATCCATAAGCTGAAACTCTAGAGGTGAATATAGTACTAGGCAAAATGGAAATATGAAGACATACAATAGGAAGCTTGCTCTTGAAGGATATTACTTGTCAGTAGCCAATCCGTTTTTGAGCAATAAATATCTCCAGAGGCCACTGGCATCATAAGCAATCAGGCCAGCCAAAGTACAAATAGTCCTGTGCTTGCCCTCTTGAGTCCTTTCTTTAATTATTTTCTAGTTTGCTAGTCAGCCAGTGGTATTTATGTATATTTCTGAGGCTTATTTCAAATGGTTTGGATAACTGTGTGGGTGGGGAGATAAACCAAGCTAAAAAGTCATGTATTAAAAACTGGAAAAAAGGCAGACCTAACTAAACAAATATATATAATGAGATTTAATAATTCCCCACTGCAACATTTAGACACAAATTAGCACCACTACTTAGTGATGTTGTATAAAATAAAACCCCGAAAGTAGGCCATATCAGCACAAATCAAATTAATAATGTTGATTGGAAGTTAAAGACTACATTCAAATGGTTAAAATCAGTAAAAGCCTTCCAGTACAGGGTTAAAAAGAAAGTCCAGTAGATTAATTATAGACAGACAGGTACAGAGCGGCAGTATGCCAAGGGCATACACCATGGTCCCTATCAAATGAACTTTCCTAGCACTTCTCACTGCCAATGAGGTTGATTACTACCATCTGAAGACTAAAGCATGTCATGAAACTTGTAAACATCAGAAAATAACCTGAGTTTTATTTACCCAGCTTTAAGTAGTGCACAGTAAAGTAATATTCTGACATTTCAGAAGAAGTTCTGTCCTAAACGTTCATTTTCAAATAACTTATACACAAGAATGTCACATAGATTGCTGTCTTTGCATTTTAATTATTTTAACCATGTACATTCTCATAAGTACTGCTTACATAAATGCTGTCGCATGCAGCACCTTAGCCCCCTTATTAGAAATATTCCTCAGTGGGTATGTTCAGCCCATTCCGGGTCTGCCTATTGAAAACGTGATACCCTCTGAACCAAAGCACAGTCAAACAAAGCAATATCCATGACAAAGCTGTCTTTGTTTCATTTTGGTTAGATAATTACAATCATTATGATATGTCTATAACAGAGGCTTAGCTCTGTCCCATTATAAAATATTTGAACTTTCTTTTCATAGCTACATCATCTTAGGATATGAAATAACCTAAATGTTTTTAGCAGGGGTGTTTATAAAGTTCACTGAATCTTTATGTACATCTGTTTCTACTTAACTGCTGTCTTCTTCTCAGATATTCAGTCCTTGTCTTTCATTGTTATTTCTACCATCATACAGCTCTGTGGACAGCAAATGCTCAAAACAGGAGATTATACCACTCAACTGCCCAGATTTTTACAGAATGTCCACATTTTTGCTTTATATTTTTGGTCTGTTCATCTTACAATTTCTGTTCTTATGGATTACTGAAGTCACCAAGTAATAACAGACATTTGAATTTCAGACTTCATATCCTTCAGAAAAAACATGATAGCACAAAACCTGTACATCTTACAAATTTATTTTTTTAATAAGAGCAATATTTAAAATCTGTCTTGTGATAAGAGGATGAGAGGTATGAGGAAAGGATATCTAATCTACTTCAATGTCAAGGAAAGAACAGTACAGCATGCCTATGAAAACTCTGTATTAAATATTATCTAATAAATGGACCAAAACAGTTTCACCTATTATACAGTAACTCTCAGACATTTAAAGAGTCCTGCTTTCTCAAGACTACATATATTTTCTTCCATTACTTTGTCAATGCTATGACCTCTGTCAGTCTGATTTATTTTTATTTATTGTCTATTCGTAACAAGGTACTTAGTGAAATCATGTAAAACAGAAACACAGATGTAGGCCATATTAGCACAAATTAAATAACTGGGGTCTAATAAATACATCAAAAACTAAGCACATGAGATTTGAAAAATGTAGAATGAAGAAGAGTGAATATTTAATACACAAACACAATGACTGAAATTGTGGATTTATTTTAGGACATTGTGTGAATTGATAGATCCAGTCTATGGAATCATAAATGATAAAATCTTTGTAAGTTATTTTAGATCAAAACTAGAATGTGGAATAATAATACTGAAATCTTAAAAGAAAACCAACATGAGTAAATTGGAAAAAGTATGGTAGACATATACTAAGGGTCTCCATGGATGTGAAAGTTTGTCATTATGAAAGATTAATATATCTGAATGTGTTGTACAGTGTTGAATACATATAGGAGGAGACCTTACTCAGGTATGTAGGACAGTTATCAAAGACTAGTAGCACTGGATTGGACAACCCATGTAGGGGATTTTATAGGAATTACAGATGTACTAATTAGTTCTTTGAGACAGCAGTTGCTGTGTGGAATAGACCACCGAATTATATTAAAGAACTAATTTACATATTTTAACACCCATATGGACATGTATGTTGAGGCAAACTCTTTGGTATATCAGTAGGCTAGAAGGACATTATTACCCATGCCTGAAATATTTTGCATGTATGTATGTATGTCTGCATTTTGACTAAGCAGTTGTTGTTGTTGTTGTGTCTTTCGGCTTTTTCCCGGTTAAGGGATCACCACAGCAGAACTCCGGTCCACTAATGATTGGCAGTAGATTTTTACGTGCCGAGTTGCCAGCTCTGATGCACAACCTTCAACGAAGGTACGCCCATTCACGCATATCTCCACACAGAAGACGCTCTAGCTGAGAATCGAACGGGACGTCTTACTGTGAGGCGAAAGCAGTACATAGCACAATTCTGCCACTGTTAATCAAACTATTAATGATAAACCTATATATGTATAAATATACACAGACACATATACACACACACACACACACACACACACACACACACACACACACACACACACACACACACACACACTTCTTTATTTATTGTTGTGTGATCAGATGGTCATGTTTAATCATGATTTTTTTTCAGACATGCCATAAATGTAACAAGTGCAATCATTTTTCTCATTTTTTTTGGCATCTGCAGTCAGACTGTGGAACGTCTCAGATGAAAAAGATACAACCTAAACAAATATGGGCCAAGGATAGAGCCCTGTGGAACACCCTAAATGTAATCTAGAAATGTACCTGTTCAATTGTATAATATTTTCCATATCCTGTTCATAATCCATGCAGCTATCCATCTTATCAATGTTACATCAATACCTAGTTGCACTAATTTATTGATCAGTGCTTTGTGTAGGATTTATATCAGATGATCGAAAGCTGAAACTATCGAAGCTTTGATATTCTCAGCTTTCGATCATCTGATATAAACCCCTTTGTGTATGACCATATCAAAGGCTAAAGACACGTCTATATAAATATACACCATGGCATGCTTAGTTTTAATTTATAAATGTCATTATATTAAAATAGAACATCATGTTACAGGTAATCATAGATCTGCTTTTAAACATGCATGCTGTTATATAGTTTCAAGTACCAACCTTTCCAATTCTGACAATTTATTAAAATAACCTTCATTATTTTCACAACACACACTGTAGACTTATGGGTCTATATGACTCTGGGTTTGTCCTATTCACCTTTCTCAAAAGATGGGATTAATAAATACATCTCCAATTTTGTGGAATGTCTCCATGCATAAATGATGTAGTGAATAACAGATGTAATAGTGCTATAAGGTCACAAAATGTTCTCAGACAATTACAACTAATTCCATCTCCACCCTGTGCTTTGCTTGGATCCAGTTTGCACAATACATTTTCAACATAATCTAATATAACTTCATTATCTGGAGTTATTAGCACAAATGTTCTCTTTCTTTGTGGAGCCAACGTGTTGTGCATAAGATTTTGTAAATATACCTGTAATCTGTTGTGTTTGAGAATAAATTTCAGAATCTATACACAGTTTATTTCTTTGTACATCTTTACTCCTACCATATCTTATATATTCATAAAATGGTTTCTTATAATGCTCAATATCTTGTTATAGTGTTTCTTCGTTTTTTTCTGATCTTGTTTCACTCCATGTTTAATTTATCTGTTCAGTTTATTTCAATGTTCAAAGTTATAGTTTAACCTCATTATATTTCTTGTATTTTTATCTCATCTTAAATATCTTGCTCTTATGAAAATATGACCTTGTAAATCCTGACCTTGTATGACTAGATCCTAATGTTAAAGCATTGTTTTGATTTTTTGGATTCATACAATTTCCCTTTCAAAACTTTTTTCATGCCCCCTGCTGTCTTTCCACTGAATATGTTACTCCAATTAGTTTTACACTGTCACTGTTTGTTTTCATATAGTCTGTATTAAACTTCTGTGCATTAGTTTAGACTTCTTTTTGGCAGGATTATCTAACAGTAGTTTATAAATTATAACTTCATGATCACAGCACATTAAAGGCAGTGAAACTTGGCATTAAGAGTTATCTCCTTATAAACATTAACAATATCTTGTATGTTCTTTTCCCTGGCAGGTTTGTTTACAATCTGCAAAACATATTGTTCATGAACATATGTTGTAAATAATGTCTTTACTAATGTTATAGAATAAATATTAAATATTATTCCAGTCAGTTTCTGGTAAATTTAAAGTTCCCAGCTATAATTTCCTACCTGTGTTTCATGCAAGAATGTATGAATTCCTGTAGGTCATCATCCCTTGACTTTTGTGATCTCTACATGCCAACAATTATAATCGGTTCCAGGGATGTCTTTATTGGTATACTTATACACTCTACAGTATTGAGGGTTTTCAAAAAAGTTGCAGTAATCACAGGTCTCGGTCTTTAATCCCTATTATAACACTTCCTTCTGATTTTTGTGTTAGAATGGCTATTAAAGGAAAAAAAAAAAAAAATTATACCCTGACACACAAAGTTTCCAGTCATTGTTTTTTAACCATGTTTCTTAAACAATAACATTAATCTTATCTGAATGCAACACATTTTCCAATAAAAACATGTATTGCTAATGTGCCTTGCTTTAATGATCATATTTTGCTGTGAACTGTTAAATTTCTGACCTGGCAAAAATCCTGTCTAGTGTTAATCAAATACTGTAATATATCTGCAGCAAAAAGTTTCTTCCTTACCTTGGCAAGTAGATTATATTCTGCCTTAATACAAGTGTATTCAAAATTAGCCTTAGATGTTCCCTACATTCGCACTTTTTAAAATGGCTTGTTTTATCATGTACGTTATTCATCCAAAATATCTTTTCATTCTTGATGTCAATATGTGATTTTTGAAAAATTTATGCTAACACATGCACAAGCTATGTTATCTAAGATGGCTGTCTGCTATTTGCTAACAGTCAGAGTACTTAAGGATGAGATCATATGAGATCATATGATCCAACATGAAGAAAAACAGCTCCATGCTTCCTTACATTAAGGTGTCTGAAGAACCTAGTCACATCCTATATGTTTGATCCAGGCAAGCACTTACACGAGTGCATGGATCATGCTATCCCAAACAGAACCAAGACGCTATCCTCCAATAAAAAGGAAGCCAATCTGGTGGTCCCCTGCCATAAACAAACTGTACAACAGAAGGAAGAAACTGTTGCGAAAGAGAGTAAAATCCCATGAGTGGAGGAGCTCCCTGGTCAGCCTCAGTAAGAAGCTAAGATCCCTTATAAGATCCTCCAAAGCTAGCTACGAAAACAAAATCGCCACTAAATCCAAGGACAACTACAAAGCATAATATAGCTATGTCAAGAGTCTAGATGGCAACACCCAGATCTGCTCTGAGTTACAGTACAAAGGCACAAAAATTACAGAACCAGCTGATATTGCCAACATCCTGGTAGATAGGTTCAGTGCTAACTTTACCCCCCTCTCACCCCCTAAAGGGCCCATATCTATACAGGAAGAATGCAGAGTCCCTGTAATCACAACTACGCAGGTAAAAGCTACACTCTCTAAAGCCAAAAACACAGCATCCATGGGACCGGACAACATCCCAGGCTGAGTTTTACATGAACTTCAGAACGAACTGGCTCCCCACTTAAGCACCATGTTCAATAATAGCCTCACATCAGGCTTTGTGCCCACTGAATGGTGCACAGCAACAGTTATCCCACTCCACAAAGGGGAAGCCACCACTGATCCTGGGAACTATCGACCTATTAGCCTGACGAGCCTGATCTGCAAGGCCATGGAACGTATCATCATGGAACTCATAAACAAAGACATTGGTAACCTCCAAACTTTGGATCCCACCCATTTCAGGTTTGTGAAAGGCAGATCATGCCTCCTGAACCTGATCAACTTCTTTGAGGTAGTCACCAAAGCCGTGGATGAGGGTAAGGTGGTTCACACGGCCTATCTTGACCTCGCCAAGGCTTTCAACACCATCCCCCATTCTGGAATTATAGCTAAACTCACTAAACTAGGTATAAATCCCTATGTCCCATGATGGGTTGCCAACTGGCTCACTGACAGAACCCACACTGTAAAAGTTGCAGACTCCAAATCTGACCTCAGAGCAGTGACAAGTGGAGTACCACAGGGTTCCATCCTGTAACCTCTCCTGTTTTGGTATCTAGTTCTCTGAAGTACAGGCTAACACAGAAGGCCTCTGGCTAACGAAGTTCACAGATGACTGCAAACTAGGAGCCATAGTCAAGTCCCCAAATGATGTGGACATCTTACAGAAGGGCCTCACTGAGACAGAAGCCTGGTGTCAGAGCCATGGCCTCAAGCTCAATGCCAAAAAGTGCAGTGTCATCCCCTTTGGTAAAAACTCTTTACCTATGAACTACCACATAGGCAGCAATATACTTAACATCGAATGTGTGATAAGAGATCTTGGTACCCAGGTGGACAGTAGTCTCTCCTTTGATAGTCACATTGCCACAGTAGTCAGGAAGTCCTTCTATGTGGCACACCTCATCATAAAAGGGTTCTCATCCAGGAAAAAAGAGGTCATTGTTCCCCTCTACTCATCACTCATTAGACCCATTATAGAGTACAACGCCCCTTTTGGAATGTACCTCACAAGACATCTGCAGCAGCTGGAAAGGCCACAGAAGTACCTCACAAAGAGGATTTCTGGCCTCAAACAAATGCCCTACACTGACCGCCTCAAAAAACTCCAGCTTTACTCCATAGCATATTGCCTACTTCAAGGTGATCTCTGCCTAACATATAAAGCTATGTCAAACCCAGAGCTGTTGAACATGCTACACCTAAAGAAATCCCAATCCCTCCGAGCTACATGCTCTATGGACCTAAACCTTGTCACCACAATAAACAAGGCTCACTGGAGGGATAGATTCCTGTCCCAGAGACTTCCTATACTCTGAAACAAGCTACCCATCTATGTCAAGCAAAGTTCATCATTAGCACTCTTCAAGAAAAACCTTGATGAATGGCTGGGAAATAGGAAATACACCCCGGGGATCACTTCTGTGTCTCTGCTGGACAGTGGCACAGGAAAATAACTTTCTTGGGTGGCGTAAGCTATGGAACATTGCTGGCTAGGCTGACATAGGCTCTTGGGCCAATAGCCAAGTACCTACCTATGAACCTATGAGTAAGATGTAAGTCATCAAAGTTATACGCAGGATGGTATGATATATTCAAACAAAAGTTTATTTAGGAAAATGGCCAAATTCTGTTAAATGATTTATTTGGATATTATTTTCTATTCACTGAAGTGCAGAAGAGATTACACAGTGCAGTAATGCTTAGCCATAAGATATGGGTATGGATGTGATTTTCTTAATGGTTGGGTTGAAGGAAGGTTCTGTCTACTTGAGTGTTGTCATTTTGATTGAATCACACTTCATTGAATCACAAATGATTTGAATGAAAACTAATTTCATAAAATCTCATTTGATTAAAAAATGTTATTATACCAAACATACCTTAAATGTCTTTTTTGCAAGGGGGTAAGCACCGCGGACTGCCATACCTCCTTATTTCAATATATTAACTTCACGGTCACATAAAGGTGGGGGGAAAAGAAACATACAGAGTGCATCACTGCTGATGAACAAACACATTTCAGAGAAAACTTTATTCAAGCAGACATACCTTAAATTTTTTTTTTTTTTTTGGAGGTGGAGGGGATGAGACCCTCACAACCATATACTTAAATGTACTAACTTTATGCTCACACAACATTAAGTATACCAGAAAAAAATACAGAGTGCAGCGAATCACTGTTTCTTCACTTTACAGTTTTCAGTCATTCATGATTCAGTCATATGTGACTTTAGTCAAATGAGTTTCTGTGCTTCCGTCAAGCTAGCTACTACCACATATTTATATAAGTAAGTAAGTATATGTGGATGACTGAAGACATAGTTAGTATACAGGCAAAGTGTACCACACCTCCAATTCCAGCAGAAGTCAAGTCAGTCTGCAGATGTGCAGATGGTTTTCTGGAAATTAGCAAGTTGTGCCAGTCAGCTAAGACTAAGACTAGTCAAGTTAAGCATATAAAAATAAAATTAAAAGACATATTAAAAGAACAACTGATTACATAACCATAAACGTTAGATAGGTAGTAATTTACCTTGCCAGGGAAAGAGCATGTGTAACTGACTGTAGCAAGCTGCAAGAAGAAACAAGGACTACAAACACCAGGCCACAAAAGCTGTACTTGGTAAGATCATTGAAATAATGATTTCTGATTGACCAGTAGCAAAAGGCAGTGCACACACAGATTGAAATGCACATTGTAGACACAATACAAATGACAAAACACCACACAGTCTTCTAAAGTCAATAAGGGCTTTTATTGCTTGAGGGTAGGTCCCAGATTGGCTAGAGGAAATGAACATAATAGAAAAAGAACCTATATGGGTGGAATGGGAGATAAATAATAATATCAGAGTAACTGTAAGACAACTTATTAAATTTCCCTAAACACTGCATTGAAAACAAGGACATTACAGCAAAAATCTATTGCAGGTCAGACTCTACTGCAGCAACAAAATAAAGGAAATATTTAGATGCATCGTGTATTAAAATACGTGACGCATTCAGGATTAAAATACATGCTAATACACAGATGGATAAACTTTCATGGGCTACAAAAACAAGGTCAAGCTGTACTACAGGAACAATTCATAGTAAAGTCCAAAGTCAACAGATATAATAATGAGCATAGAAATGTTACATACCTTGTCTGCCTGTGGCATTGCTACGCTTCTTTATATCACATAACCAAAGTATTGCACTTTGACCATGTACAATTTATACTTTGCTGGGTTAGCTGTTTATTCAGCTTAGAGAATGGGCAACCTGTATACTGGCACCCTGGTTGAAGAACAAACTTTTTCCAGCAGGATTTAAATGTACAGGTAATGCCTGCTGAAAAATGAGTCCGGCCTCTTCATAGTAGCATATCAAGCTTCTGTGGAGCTCAGACTGAAAGTAACATAACAGTCGCCATTACTTTATGATCACTAAGCAGCACTTTTGCTGTTTTATATATATTCACTTTTTAATTTCGAAAGTTCACAATCCTGAAGTTCAAAATATCGAACTCAGAACTTTGAGATCATTGAATCTTGAAATTAAAAAAAAAAAAAAAGAAGAAGAAGAAGAAGACATAAAAAAAATGTATTTGCAGAGGGGGTTGTGCCCCCCACACTCCCTGCAACTTAAGTACACTAACTCCGAGATCATTCTACAGTGAAGAGAATGGTAATGGAAATCGCTATACAGTGCAGAACGGGAACATTGCCGTTCTCTTCACTGTAGTGTGATTCGGAGTTAGTATATTTAAGGTGCAGAGGGTGTAGGGGATGCAGGGGAGATTGCCCCCCTGCAAAAACATGTTTTTTTATGTCTTCTTTTTTTTTTTAATTGCTAGATTCCACAATCTCGAGGTTCTGAGTTTGATATTCTGAACTTCTGGATTGTGGACTTTCGAAATTAAAAATTGGACCCAGACCCATATATATATATATATATATATATATATATATATATATATATATATATATATATATATTTATATATAGTATAAAAGAAAATTAAAAAAAAAGTGTATGTGTGTTTATGTCTGTGTGTGAGTGTATGCACACGAGTGACAGCGAGATCAATCGAGCTGTTATTTTACACTCGCTAAGCAGCACTTTTGCTGTTTAATGAGTGTAAAAACTAAATGAAACAGAAAAAAGTGCATGTGTGTTTGTTTATTTATGTTTCTGTGTGTGAGTATAGACATGCATTAAAGCAAGGTGTGTGTGTGTGAGTGACAGAGAGGGAAGGGTGAATTTGATCGAGCACTGGCAGCAGCAACTGTTAAGAGGTTTGCTTATCTCTCGACCTCTTAGCTGAAGATATCTGGATGAAGTCTAAAATAAAGGGAGAACAAAGGTTCAAAACAGGAACACATTTTAAATGTTGCTGTTATAAAAATCACATAAATTGCTTGATTAGGATTTGTGTTAGCATGCATTTTCTGAAGTGCAAGTGTTTGTGTGTATTAGAGAGATAGTGAGATCGATCGACCGGTAGCATCAGCAATAAAGAGGGTTGCATACCTCTCGACCTCTTAGTTCAAGAAATCTAGATAAAGCCTGAAATAAAGGGGGAACAAAGGCTAATAAATAGGAACAGATTTGAAATATTGTTCTTATAAAATTACAAAGTTGCTTAAATAAGAGTAGTTGTGTTAACATGAATTTTCTGAAGGAAATAAAGTCTTAAAGTGAAATGTATCTCATTATTTGGTGACTTTAATCCCCAAATGACTGGCAACAAACCAAATATTTTTGGACAAAGGACCAAAAAATAAAGTAAATGTCTGGATATTTTTAAATGTTATATTTTAGATGAAAAATGCTTCCTTCAACACTATTTACATATACTACAACAACTTTGAAACATTAGTCGGAAGAACTATTTTACATCAAAAATATATAAAAAATAATATAGTAATAAAAAATAAATAACCAAAATGCAACACTTTTACAGATAGCCCATTCTCTTAAGAGCAATAATGCCCTCCAGGATATGTGTTACTGTACAAGTAATGCCATTTCCCCATAGTGAGATCAATCGGGCCTCATAACACCCTGGATGGGCATTATTTACACAGTAACACACACCCTGTTAGACATTACTGCTTGCTGGAAGTAAACCTTTTAGGATGGTTTGGACCTTTGGGAGGTGATATTTCCTGTCTCCAGAAAAAGTAACCACATCATCAAATTAAGCTGTTGCATAAAGAGGAGACAAAGTTTCCTAGCCATAAGCCCCAGAAACATTGCTGGTGCTCATGAAGGGCAGCTGACATCACGTTATAGCAAGCATGGCATGAAAGTGCTGTTTTCTCCTTTGCCTCTGAAATTAACTCAATTTTACAATAAAGCTTGATCCAAAGTAGAAAGGAAACCAGCTTTGTCCAATTTTTCAACCAGATTGCCCACTATAGGCATGGGCTAGGAACTGAATCTGGAAAATTTACTCAGTGTTCTAAAGTATTTTACAAAAATCTTGTAGTCCAATCACATTTGGAAATTAGTACAATGGGGCTATTCAGTTTGCTCTCAGGTTTTTCTATGACTGGAAGCTCAAATATTTTCTATAGCAATCAGTTACATTATTAACAGAATTTGTTAGATACTTGAATGCCACTACTGATTTTCTGAATTTTGAATGCAGTCACTCTGTTTCTGAGATTGTATTTTTGGATGTTAAGTTAACTAAAGGAACAAATGGAATAGACACAGAGTTATATAGAAAGACATGTTGGAAAAACAACTTACTGCACCGCAGCAGCATGCATCCCAAACATGTACATAAAAATATTGCCAAGAATCAAATGTTACGGGCTTCTAGATTAACCACCCAAGAGTCAACCTTTAATAAACAGAAAACTATACTCAAAAAGAATTTTTTAGAAAGGGGGTACAAGGAGATGGAAGTACATGAAGCATTGATTCATGGGGACATTCATAGAGTAGGTAAGGGCACTCCGTTTTTAAGGAGAGAAGATGGCAATGATGGTTTGAACATGAAAACCAATCCTCCAGTAGTGAACAGACTGATTATTCCTTACACTAATATTAACAATCAAATTAGGCAGGTTATAGGAGATAATTGGAAATTACTTTTGATGGATGAGAAAATAAAAGATTTAGTTGATACCAGACCAACAATATCGTATAGAAATATGAAGTCCCTAGATAGGAGACTATGTTATGAAAACATGAATAAAGTTAACACTTTATTACACAAGACAGGAACCTTTGCATGTTTAACTTGCAAGCAATGCAAATATATAGCTGCAACAGATAAATTTGTACATCCACACACTGGACGTGAATATTTGTTCAAGGGATACGCATGTTGTAAAACTAGAGATGTTATATATCTCGCTCAATGCCAACAATGCACACTTTTTTATGTTGGTAAAACTAACAGGACACTACGTGAGCAAATAAGAGAACACATTTATGCAATAGATAAACAGAACACAACAAATGCCCTAGCACGACATGCTTTAGACAAAGGATCTTCACATTGTTTTAGATTTATGGTCCTTGAAAAATTAACAAGAACTAATAGGCTAGGTAATATTAAGAGCCACACAGAAGAGATAGAGAATAAATGGATTCTTAGGCTCCAAGCCCATTTCTATGGGCTTAATGATAAGATATCCCTTAAACCCTTTCTGGCCAGTAGACCCCTGAACCATTGAGTCCTGTATAATTAGATTATATTATGTATTCAATAGGCAGCTATGTACACGCTCTTAATACATGTTTTTTATGTGTTTTTACTCATGAATCAATTTATATGTTTTTATTACATGTGTTTTATAAGTCTATTATATGTGTTTTTAATAGTTTTATATAACTTAGTAAGTTCAGACTTGTTTGAATTTATAAGCGATATTA
Source organism: Protopterus annectens (assembly GCF_019279795.1). Lineage (NCBI taxonomy): Eukaryota > Metazoa > Chordata > Ceratodontiformes > Protopteridae > Protopterus > Protopterus annectens. The sequence continues at coordinate 996,840,908 of NC_056739.1, read as the reverse complement.
ATTACATCAACTACACCTTAATGGTTTTTAATTAATTAATTAAGGTGCAATGCACTATGGTATATAAAGTGATGTATTATGCATATACTTTCAAAGGTCTGAAGAAGCGTTATACTTACGCGAAAGCGCTTACCTGTCTATTTTTATACCTGTTTGTCTTAATAAAGGACAGTCTGTGGAAGATTTGGTGAGATTTATTTACAGCCTGGTGCACTCTTCATTTTTGGACTATACCTATTTTCTATAGCTGCTTTGCACTTCATTCTGGTAACCAATATGGTTTTACATGTACACTTTTACCAGAAATAGTCTCAGTGTTGTGCTGATTAAAATTAGTTCTGTCAGGCAATTCTGTGAATATGTCTTATTCCTGAATATAAATTTTTAATTTTCTTTCTCTGAACTGCTAACGGTATCTTGTTTATCCTGACCTCATATTTGCTGTGAACTTTTTAATCTCTTCTGCAAACATGCCCAGTACATCAATTGTAATTTCTCACTAAAACTTCAAACATTTTACATGATATAGCGGTTCTATTTTTTTCTGTTTGGTTTATTTCACTTCATAACTTACTTAATAATCTTTTCTTTGTCACTTCTAAGGAGCCTTACCACTTGGTGAAGAATTTGTTTTCAACAACAGGTGGTAACATAAGCACTTTGTTCCCTTCCTTAAACTCTCAAAGATGATTATTTCTGGTTTCAATTATATGCTTCTGGTGTGTTTTCTATGCCCTCTCAATATATTGTCTGACCAAAAGCATTACAGTTCTTAGAGCAGCCTAAAGTTCTGTGTGGTGTTCTCTCATGCTCTTAAAGGAAGTATTAATAGTTCAAATGAAATAAATTCATATGAGGCTTGTAGGAGTACTTCAGTTACAGAAGTGAGACAGTATGAAAGTAGCTATGCTATTTTTTTCCCATCCTGTTCTGTGGTACTCCCCTTACAGCTCAGATGGTATGGAAGCATCTGGTCCCAAGTTTTTCCATATTGTTCTACAGCTTTTTGAATCACCTGATTTCATTGTTTTGTTAAATTTTCCAACAACACAGTCTCTTGAGAGTGGTGTAAAGCTGTTCTCAACTGCTTCACTTTAAAGAACTTGGAAAGCTCATACATTAGTCTGCACATGAATGTGGTACCTTGGTCAGCAAGGATTTTGTGGGGAATTCCCCTTATAGAAAGCAGTAGTACTAGTTTTTTTTCCTACTGACTTGGCACTTGCTCTTGTTATGGGCACTGCTTCTGGAAACATTCTTGTAAACTGCATGATTACCAGTATGTACTGGTGACTTTTACTCAACTTTCCAAGTAGAGTTTTAATGCTGTGCATTCAAGTAGGACTTATATTACAAGCAAGGCATCATATGGTTTATAATCCCTGGGTTAGGTGCTGTCCTTTTTCACTCTGGATAGGCTGCACAGAAATTTACTATCTTCTTCACAACTCCAGCTCAGTGAAATCTAATAAGAATCTTATCCTTCAAATAACTATATAAGACATGCTCAAGTGCTAACCTCATTACAAGGACTCTAAAAAGCCTTGATGCTAATAACTAGCTTAGTATCTGTTCTCTTTCATGGTAATGCTGTACATGAAGTCATTTCTTAATTCAGTGTATAGATATGAAGTGGGTTATTCTGTCCTGTTCAGTCATTTATCCTTTTAAGTTTGCTATTGTCTCTCTAGTTATGCCTAGGGTATGTTAGCACTCAGCCTTTTTAAAGTTGATATGTCATATGTGGTAGTCAGCCAGCTTACTATTATTTTCAATAATGCCCTAGTATGAAGTGAAGGGTGCAGCCTTTTCCCTTGATGTACCTCTTCCTCTAGAAAGGGTAATGCACAAAGAAATGTTTTTATATGGTTTACTAATGGTTTCCCTTCAATAATGTTTCAGATTCAGAATGGTTCTATTTCTGTTTTGGATTGGTTATCTGCTTTGGCATAGCAGAGGGAAGCAGATAACTCTGACTGACTTCTTTCCTTTCTTTTTATTCAGCATGACATTCCTCTATTCTCTCCTGAGTCTCCACTACATATGCCTCCATCGTGGTTTATTTCTGTATTGATCTCTTTCATTATTCAAATTTTCTGAGCATTTTAGGGTGTAATCGTAACTCTGGGCCATTACTTTCCAGACTCTATTCTGCCTTCTTTTAGAGCTTTATCTACTGGAGTATTTTATTTATTTATTTATTTATTTTTATTTTATTTTTTATTTTACATTTGTTGACCGGGCTAGTCTAGCTGGATATATGTCCATTTTCAGTAGAGGCCTGGGGAGAAAAGCTCCATTGGTTATTACAAGTTTAAACAGAGATAGGCAATACAAGGTTATAATTTATAAACAGAAGTAGATAATGCAAGTTATTACAGGTATTATGATAGGAGCAAAAACCAAAAAGTGTAATAAAAATTTTTTTTTTTTTGTGGATTACAATAGTCATACAGTATATATGTGAAAACATATATCTACATAGATGTTATGAAAAGGGAAAGCTATCAAGGAAACAGGGAGAAGAGAAAAAAGAATTATGGAAGAAGAAGAGAGAGGAAGAAGGATAGTTAATCTGGGTTAATGCAGGTGCAAAGCCAGTGTTTATTGAGATACATTCTCAGTTTTCTTTTAAAAAGTGGGAGAGAGGTCAAAGATGAGATATTAGAGAGTAGTTTGTTCCATATTTTTCCAACAGAGTTGGAAAAGAGACAGTCACCTGCAGAGTTATTGGGTTTAGTAGTATTGATCAGTAGTTTGTTTGAAGAACGTAGATGTTTCAGGTTATTGTATGGTGAAATGAGGTATTGATGTTTTAGTAGGTTGGTATAGGATCTTGTGAGCTATTAAGAGCTGTTGAAGTACGAGCTGGTTAGGAAGTTCAAGCCAACCTAGTTGTCTTAGATTCAGGCAGTGATGAGTTCTAAAAGGGGATCCTGTAGCAAATCGAGCAATATTATAGTAAGATGTTGCTAGTTTCTTGAGGTTGTTTTTGGAGAGATTAGTGTATATGGGGGAAGCATAGAGAAGAGTAGAGATTAGGTGAGATTTGGCTATAGTGGTTCTTGCCACAGGTGTAAGGAAGGGTTTAATTCTGTATAGGGATCCTATTTTTTTATTAACTAATTTTATTGTGTTGTTGATGTGAGAGTCAAAGTTGAGATTATTGTCAATAGTTATTCCTAATAATTATGTGGTTGAGTCAGGAGAAATGAGAGTACCGTCAGTGGAAGTGAGAGTGAAGTTTAGTGGGGTGGACTTACGGGTAGGTGAGAAGAGTAACAGTTTGGTTTTCTTGGGGTTAAGGAGTAGGCAGCGGTGTGAGAACCATTGTCCTACAGTGATAAAAGCTTTTTGGGTAAGAGACTGGAGTTCAGTTTGAGAGGTAGCTGTGCAGATTATAGTAGAATCATCTGCATATTGTATGCAGGTAGTGTTTGGGATAGCTGATTGCAGGTCATTAATAAAAATAGAAAATAGAAGGGGGCCTAGGATAGAGCCTTGGGGTACACCTAAAGAGATAGGAAGGAGATTAGATAGTGAATTTTTCCAGAGTACTGCCTGCTGACAGTTTTCTAGGTAAGATGTAAACCAAGTTAAGGAAAGAGGGTCAAGTGAGAGAGATTTTAGTATGTGCAGAAGAAGTTTATGATTAACCATGTCGAAAGCTTTAGATAAGTCAATGAAGACTGAAGATGATAGATTATTATTGTTGCGGTTACAGTTGATGGTGTTTGTAAAGGAGAGTAAAGCAGTGGTGGTGCTGTGGGAAGGTCTGAATCCATGCTGACAGTTAGCAAGTAGGTTGTTATGGAGAAGGTGGTTAAGTAGTTGTTTATGGATACATTTTTTCCATGATTTTAGCTATAGGTGATAGAAGTGCTATGGGGCGAAAGTTAGAGAAGTCATTGGAGTTTCCCCCTTTGTGTAGTGGGATGATATGAGATATCTTCCAGATAGAAGGGAAAATTCCTTCGTTTATAGATCTATGTATCAGAATAGAAATGGGATAGGCAATGGCTTTAGCTCCTATTTGCAGGAATTCTGTAGGAAGTTTGTCTGCAGAGGGGGTGGTAGGTTTTAGTGTTTGGAGCAGTGATGAGATAAAGGAAGTAGAAACTGGTTGTAAGTGAAGGGAGGGAGGTGGATTTGAAGTAGGTTAGAGTAGCTTAGAGGTGTCGGGAGATAGATGACTAGCAAGAGTTTGGATAGTATTAGTGAAGAAAGAATTAAAGTCATTAGCTATTTGTGTGGGATTCTCTGGGTTAGAGTCTTGAGGGTTAGGTGTAATAGAATGGCCTTGGGATAGAAGATTATTAATACTGGCCCAGAATGTTTTAGGTTCCTTTTTGGAGGTTTGTTGTAATTGAAGGTAATAGTTCTTTTTGTCTGTCAGGATGGCTTTTTTTGTACTGTTTCTAAGCTCTCTGAAGTTTTGGCGGTCAGTTAGATTCTTAGTGGTACGCCATTTAGCCCAGGATTTGTTTCGGAGAATGATTTTTTGCATAGTATTGTTGGTCAGCCAGGGTGCTGCTTTAGCTTTGGTTCTGATGGTAGGACTTGGGGCATGGTGGTCCAGGATAGATAAGAATGTGGAATTGAAGTATTCTACTGCTTCATTAAGGGGGAGGTATTTTAGTGGGGACCAATTACATTGTTTTAATTCAGCTTGAAAATGTTCAGAGTTAAATTGCTTTTTTGAATGTAATGTTCTATAAGTGGTAGGTAAAATTAGGTTGGTTTTATGTCTAATGACATAAGTTAGTGAATGGTCGCTTAGATCATCTAGAAGGGTACCTGATTAGTAGGTTTGTTGGGGAGTATTAGTAAGAATCCAGTCTAAGGTGGTTTCATTGTTGTTGGTTTTATTAGTTCTGGTAGAGCTATTAATGAGTTGTGTAAAGCCATATAGGTTTATATGGGAGGTGGGGTTTGTACTATTACAGGAATTCCAATCAATATTGAAGTCGCCTAGAACTAATGTTTCTTGAGGGAGGTTGGTGGAGAGCCAACTAAGGATACATTCTAGAGTATTAATGTTATTTCTTGGAGGAAGATATACACAAATGATATTTATGGCTTTACTAGTGTTGACTTGAAGTTTGGAGCTGATTACTTTGACATTATTATGTAGGGGAAGATTCAGATTTATAGTACTAATTTGTAATTGTGCTTTGTGGAGAATTGCTACTCCTCTTCCCTTTTTGGCTGTGCGGTCAAGTCTAATGATATTATACCCAGGTAGGGTAATTTCATTGTCTTTAATGGTAGGTTTTAGCCATGTTTCAGATAAACATAAGATGTCAAATTGGTGGAGTTCTAGAAGGGCATGGACTTGAGTAATTTTATTACAAATGCTTCGTATATTGAGATGAGCTATAGAGAGAGAGTTGGTAGGTGTGGTAGATGATAGAGAAGTAGCTTGGTTTTGTTTTTTGTAGCCATTGGTATTGGTGTGGTGTGGGCCAGGGTTAGGATGAATATCCCCATCCAACAGTGAGTGGAGGAGTTTAAAATATTTAGGCTGGAGAGGTTTATAGAAGCAGGCAATTTGTTTTCTAGATTTTTGGTTGCTTAACTTAAAGTGTGCTAGTCTGTGGTATTTGGCTAGTAGGTACTTGAGTTTAGTAGTGAGATTTAAGAAGGTTGGAGAGAAAGGTGATGTAGGTGTAGAGATGTGTATGGAGGGAAAGGCAAGAGTAGAGTAAAGTGGGTGTTCATAGGAGGTTAAGAGATAAGTAGTTACAAGAGGAGGTAAAAGTGATAAGCAGATAAGTAGTTGAGGTTGTGAAGGGATGAATGATGTACGCATTTTAATGATTGGGGAGGTGAGAGAGAGGATGAGAGGTAGATTATAAGTACAGATGAGAAGTAGTAGTGTGACTTTAAGTAATAGAGGAGGAGGTAGGTTAGTTAATTAGTGGGTGTGATGTGAACTAAAAGTGGTTGGGCCAGTTAATGATGAGATTTGTCTGATTGGAGTGGATAGGATGGGGGTGTGTCTACTAGTGGTATAAATGTAGGAGTACTGGGACGGGTGGAAATTGGGGGCAGGGTAGGGGAGTGGAGTCAGCCCGAAGGGCGAACAGAGTGGGCAGAGACAAGAGAGCAGAGTGTGGAGGAAGACAATCAGCAAAGTATCAGAAATTCAGCAGGTAAGTCTGAGAGCGGAAAAATTTAGATGCAGGTTCAGAGGCTAGTAGAAAGAAGGTTGGGATGTTAGAGGAGAGGAAACTTATAAGGATGCTTGGTACAAGGAAAGAAGGTATATAGGTGAGACTGAGAAAGCTAGGAACAGAGTAATGGAAACTGGGAACAGGGTCAAGAAGGTAAGGGATTTAGAAATAGGGTAGGAATTACAGTGCAAAAAGCTATGATTAAGACGGCTCCTAGTGGCCTGACACTATGAAGCAATGGAGAGATCCCTTGCTAGATTTGATAGTCTGAAGGGAAGTAAGGATGAACAAGACAGAGAAGGAAGGGGAGTAAGAAGAAGCTTAGATAAAATACAAGACAGAAAAGAAATGCTGATGAGAGGGTTTGGCTGCTGGCAAACCTGCCTGAGAGGCTTGGTTATCCTAGCAAGAGTCTTAACATTCATTAAGTATTAGTTTATTTGAATCGGTGTCAATACATACTTTCACTGCCTTTACAAAAGGAAAGTGTCTCTTTGGGAGCTGTTAGGTTTTTTCTTTACTTTGCCCTATTGTTTTCAATGGCTTCCAGCTGGGAAATAGCAGGTGTTTTGAGCAGAGACAGACTGGAGCACAGTGTTTCACTGCCTTTACAAAAGGAAAATGTCTCTTTGGGAGCTGTTAGTTTTTTTCTTTACTTTGCCCTATTGTTCAATGGTGTAATAATATTTTTATCAGATTTGTACATTCCTTACAGCCAGACACAAATACTAATACCCGTTAAGATTAGTAAGTTCACTGCTTTATCTATATTGGAGCTATGTGTTTTTGACAATACCTCTGTTTGGAAAGTCTTAACCAATTATATCATGAGCTACGTTAGGCAGTCAAGCTACTCATGTAGCACTTTATCTAAAAAAGTTTGCTTTTCCTACTTAGATTATTGTGTACTCTTTCCTATCCCTATGCATGTATATTACTTCAATTTTCTGTTTACCAGCAGTTTTGTCTTTATATGTATATTATGTTTTTGCTCATATTCTAGCCCTGCACAGTTGAAGTGTTCTCCACCATTTTAAATCATGTCTCAGTCACTACTCAGATGTCAGTGTCCTCCTGGGTAAGAAGGTCCTGTAAGGAGTGAAGTTTCTTGTTTACACTCCTACAAGCATTGGTCATAATACAGAATGCTGCTGTTTTAGTCTTAAACTTGGTTTTGGTGGATTTTATTAAGCTCTTGAATTGTTTATTTATTTCAGGGATGAGGGCTCTATCATTATGGTAATTGTTCTTACTTTTGTTCAAAACTATCTTCTTTTATTGTAAAGCTTTTTGATATTATAGTTCCAGGTTTTGTTTCTGGGGTTTGCTCTATGCTTGTTCCTACAGGGCACAGCTGCAACAATGCAGCTGTTTAGATGATGGCATAGAGTGGTGGTGTACATTTCTACTTATTTGGTGTAGTTAACTGGGTTTGTTGGGGATTTGAAGCTTGGCAATATATCCTTAAGGAGTAGGTAGCTTGTCTTAATGAAATTCCTGAAGGTTCTTTAGGTGGATGGGATCTCTGCTTTCAATTTTACTTCAAAGGAGATAGCTTTATGGTCAGACACAACAAGTGACAAAGATACAAGATAGCCCTATATTAGTAAGGACAAGATCCATGACATTGTTCCACCTTGTCGGTACACTGATTATTTGTTCCATTTCATTTGTATTGACAAAGTCTAGAAATCTCTGTGCTTGCACACTAGTGGTGGTGTAGGGTTCTCAATCTATAGTTGGGTAGTTTAGATCACCAAGGAAAATGGTATTGGCTTTAATACTGAGTGATTTTATTTTCTGTGGATAGGTGTTGTGGCTTTCTTGGTCACAGAGGGAGTTCTATAGCTGCATAATATATGGTACAAGACTGTCTGAAGGTTATTTGGACATAAAGAAGGTCTAGTGCATCATGCTGCTTTACTGGCCTTGATGTGATTCCCTTCTGGGTGAAGACTGAGAGACCTCCAACTGCCCATCCTCCAGCAATAGTTAATCTAATTTTGTGGAAGACATTCTAGCCCTGCACAGTTGAAGTGCTCTCCACCATTTTAAACCATGTCTCAGTCACTACCCAGATGTCAGTGTCCTCCTGAGTGAGAAGGTCTTGTAAGGAGTGGAGTTTCTTGTTTACACCCCTACAAGCATTGATCAGAAGCACTCATATTTTCCTTTGTTTGTCTCATTATGTTGGTAGATTTCTTAGGCTGGCATTGCCTAAAAAAGGCACTATGGGAGTGAGCAATGTCTTTGCCAACAACTGAAACCCTAGAGAAGAAAGATGCAGGTCATCCCTGGTGAAGTTTTGTGGTCTGTCATCACATCCTCCCAGGTGGACAAATACTGGATCCCCCTCTGAATGACACCAAAAACTAAGCCAATTATTGATGACAATAATTTTTTGCTCATGAGTTGTCATCATCCTTGGAACAGGTAGAATGCTGCTCAATACAAACCATACCTGCCTAGGATACATAGTCTAAGAGCATCATCATATTTCTCTTTTTATAGTCCAGGGAGGTACACCTCAAGTCATTGACACCCACATGAACTATGACAGGGTCATACTGGTACTTATTGTTCAAGACCCTGTGTGGATGTGTAATCTGACACCATTCTTTCCTTGCTCAGCCTGGCAAGAGGTATATCTCTATGTCTTACAATGGAGTCACCTATAAGAAGAATGTTTAGTTGGGTTGATGCCTACCTTATAGGCTTAGAGTCCATGAATTTGGGGTTCCCTGTGCTATTGTGAGGAGGTAGGTTTAACTCCCTGAGTGTGGTTTATGCCGGTGTTGTGTTTTGGTGGTTTTTGATGGTTAGACAAGTTAATCTGGTTATGTGGCGGCACAGTGGTGCAGTGGTTAACATTGTCACCTCACAGCAAGAGGTTATCCGGTTTGATTCTCGGCTGGGGTGCCTTCTGTGTGGAGTTTGCATGTTCTCCCTGTGTTCGTGTGGGTTTCCTCCGGGTACTCCGGTTTCCTCCCACATTCCAAAGACATGCATCTGGAGCATTTCTCCCCGGGCCTCTGCTGAAAACAGGCTCTGTGGAACCTAGTCGGACTTTCCCGGTCAACAAATGATAAATAAATAAATAAATAATCTTTAGAACCTCAAAATATGATGGATTATGCAAATTGTAATGGCCTTGTTGAAGTGTTGTACAAGGTGCCCTGATGATGATTTTCATGTCTGAGTTTGCTGCATGTGAGATTTTTTTCTCTAAGTATATTATATATGTACATCTGTCACAAATTGTAATAATCTGTTTGAGTAATTGATAATCTTCAGACACCATGAGACAATTCTTACACTGACTGAAGATATCCATCTCAAACATGCTGACTATAGAAGCTTTAGGGAAGTGCTGTGTACCATTTAGCTATCTTCCATTTTCAGCACATTAAAAACAGATTACTTCAGCTTATACTGTTGTTTGTTTATTAGCAGGTATAACTACCTACTTAGGTGAGGGCTTACAGAAAAACTTGAATGTATGCATGTTGTGTTTTGCTTGTTCTGCTTGTAGGCAGGTAAAAGCATTTAGATAACATTTAGTGTAACTCAGACTTAGCATTTGCATTTTCATATAATAAATGTTCTACTAAGCCAATCATTTCCTCAGAAAACTTAATGTTACTTTGAAAATGCACATTTGTCTAAGTTGCTTGGAACTGCCAACTTAAATCTATTCATAGTTAAAATGCCTAAAATTCTAATTACATCATTTATACCTGGTTCTAACCAAGACTTAAGAATATGTATTGAGTCAGCTATTTCTGACTTTACCAGTCTGCCCATAAATAATGTCCAGTTAAAAATCTATGTGACTGAGCCTCCAATGAAGCCCGACCCCGGATAAAATGTCTTTCTTTAGTTATTGGTAAACCTTGATATCTGTCTCCTCCAGTTCTGTTTATACCTTCCAGAAGTCTCCATCTAAATAAAAAGAAGGTATTCTGGTCCACTCAGTCTGGAGCCAGTTCTGCCTCTCTGTACATCTTTCAAATACCATGTGGTAGGCTTGCATGGTTCTCATTGTAGTTTGTGGTTGCCTCACCATAGTGGTAATTTGTTGTTGAACAGTTGTAGTTATTATTGCTGCTGCTGTTGTTGTTGTTGTTGTTGCAGGCTGGTCAAGTGCTGGTAAGTGATAACAGAATTTTTTGTAAGATTGCCATGATTTCAGCAAGTTAAGCAGTTGCTGCTTACAAGCTGCAATAGCAGCTGCATTATGTTCAGATATCCTTTCAGCTGCTTGTCAGTGACCATGGCACGCTTCACCAACGCTTTAGTTATTTCTTCCATTATAGAGCTATACACGGCAGCTGTAGCCCACATAGAGCTGGCTGTAATTACACACAGGATACAGTCCAAACAATTAGTAAAGCCAGAGGTGGGGAACAAAGTTTCATTCTCTGCAGTCAATAAGCAGTTCATTAAGCAGTAACAGATTTGTACTTTGAAACACAAGAGGTGAAAATTTGTAGTGCCATAAATGAGGAAGTTTCAAAGGTCTGCATTATGTAAGAAAAGATGCAGCAGCTATTCACTGGACACTACCAATGTAGCATGTCCATGTGTTATTATGTAAAGAATGTCACTCGTAAACACAGCATGTTGAGATTTAGTTCAGTTTATTCAAAATGAGAGAAATTATTCTTGCTGTCAGGATGTTGGAATAAGCGCAAACAGCATTATGTTACTTCAAGTTTCCAAGTAAGTTTATTGAAAATAAAGTAAGCCCTTGTTTCCAGAATTGTGAGGAAATAAGGAATGAATAGAACATTCTCCACACACTGTCCCCAATGTAATAAGCAGTAAATGCATTTTTTTTCTGCAAAACAAGGCTATATAACACATCATTTTTTATCACATAAGAAAGTAATGTCAAGAGGCAACAAAAGTAATGTAAATGTTCACACAGGCGTAACAAGATCACAAATTAATGGTTTGTACGCTGTAAAAAAGAGTCCTTCTATTCTAATCCTGTTTAATAAATTACAAAATGTAAATCATTCTTCTGTATCACAATACACTAATGTGCAAAAGAAATATTACCAGCTATTCAAATTCTCCCATACCACAATAAAGACTGAAGAGACTGGGGGAAGACAGAAAGGACTGCTTACAGAATCAAAAGCAACTCAAAGCCAAATGGCATCTCAAACATCGTTTCTCCTTCCAGCTGTAAACTGCTGTCACAGGAGTCCTTACCACTCTCTGTCTACTCCTGGCTTTTCAAATTGTAATCTCCTCCTCTGCCAGTGTTAAAAGTAATTCAGTGAGATCCTCTAATCTTTATGCCAAGCTTGACTTGTATTTTCTACTCACCAATTATTTGACCAACAACAAAAAAAAAAACAAACTCTAAGGACCTTACCTCTTTTGTACAACCAATCTCATCTGGAAGGCACAGAAATAAAATGAGATTCAAAATTCCCTACAGAAGACATCCAAAAGAAGATTAGAATGGGTGCCTCAAAAAATTTTACATCAGAGGGCACTGGCAAAAGATATACAACCAATCTTCCACATTAGTCCCCTTATTGTCTCCAGTAATCTGCCTCAGCCTTAGGGAATATTATTTGCATTCTTACTGGTGTATAAAAATGCACACAGAATTATTTCCAGGCAAAAATCTGAAATCATAATTTGATTATATATCTGGGAATGACACAGTCCAGTTCCATTTCACAATAGTTATAGCCAACCCCCAAAGAATTGCCCATCTCTGCTTAAGTTTCTTCCTAATGGCTACATTTAATTCAACCAACTGTCTGTAAGCTCTGGCTTTTAAGGCATTTTTCATCCACTGCCTTATTCTAAGTTCTATAATCATTTATACCAGAAAAGGGAGAGAGGCCTCTGTAGCCCTCAATCTTTCAAGTCTCTTAAATTCACCCAGCAGCGCCAATATTTTCTGCTGATAACTCAGCCCAAACTTTAAACCACTAATGAATTTTGACAAAAACCTCCCTAACATTATCAGAATACTATACTTGATAGCAATAACACAAACTAGTATTCCTTTACCTCCACGTCCAAAATGGATCCTGAAAACTTGCATCCCTATCTATTACACATTTGGAATAAAGTCAAACAACCAAGGCTTACAAAATTCTTCTTAAACCAAGGCCTCAGTTGGGCATATAAGTTTCTGTGAGCTGCCCAGTTTGGAAAAGTATCCGGTTCTTGTTCTCTGTACATCTTCTCTTTCAACATCAGCTTCCACACAGCATCACATTTAGTAGATACCTCATAAGAACAGCCTGGTAATACTGCATTAAATCCAGGGCTATCTACCTCCCCATCTGCCTTGGCTGGGAATGTACCTTCCCACTTACTCAAAGACACTCATTAGCCCACTAAAAGTCCATTGCCTGCTTATGAGTTCTCTCAACACGGTCATAGACTGGGGATTTCAAAGCATGTACAAATGTGGAAAACTGAGTATGTTAAGAGCTTGTACTTGCTGATGTAAATCTAAATCCACATTTAACAGTTTCCTTGACTGGAAAATGTTATCAGTTTTCTCACCATCTTTGTATAGGATAATTCATGAGAAAGCCTCACCATCCAGGCCAGCCAAATTTACTTATCTGATATGTATCCTTTGTGGCACCCTGGGACAATAGTTAATGGACACCTTCTCTGTTTGTGTATAATTAATTTTATAGCCTAAGTAGCTGTCAAAGCTTTTTGGTATCTAAATAAATGATCAAGCTCTCTCTCTCAGGGTCAGACAATGTGATCAAGATATCTGCAAATAATGCTATCTTGGTCTAAACAGAGACTGAAGTACATCCTCTCAATAGCTGGTTTTCTTACTGTAATTGGCAATGCCTCAGAGAGGTGACAGTCTTGATGTATACGTCTCATCAAACTCAACCTCAATGGCTCAGAGAGTGCAGCAACAATTTTAGCCCAACCACTTGATCCATGAGATATTACTTGTAATAAAACTACAAAGGTCACTGAAAATACCATTGTACACATATTTCAAAATAAATTCTTCCACTCAACTATATCAAATGCTTTTTCAGCATCATAACTGAATATTAGGAAGGGAGCCCCTTGACTTCTATCTCCTCCATTTACATCTAGGTCACAAGAATGTTATCTTGTGTTTACTTTTCTCGCTCAAACTCTGACTGATCCATGCAGAATAAAACTGGGAAGGGCAGTACGGGAAGGTACTATATGTCTGACCATATAGCTACACGTAGCTACTTGGCACTGTGTAACATAGCATGATAAACTGCCTTAAATCACAGCACTGTGTGGCACTGTTGGGCTACACAGTGTGGTCTAGTTTTGTGAACACAGGGGCTCCTAATATGTTTTGGTGGACAAGGTGCTCCTATGTGCCACTGATAACATTAGGATGTATATAAATCACTGCAGTCCCTGGTGACATGCTGAAGATAATGTATAAGATGAGTGTCTACATCTGCGTACCCTGTCTATGGACTCCTTAGTAAATATCTTACTTAATAACAAAAAGTAAAATGAAAAGTGTTCTTTTCTTTTCCTTATAAGTGATAACTCAGCCTTATTTATATTGATGTAACCAGTTTTAAAAACTAAACACTATCCTAAGAAAATGTACCTTAGAAAACATTTAAAATGTAATATGACAATTCCAAATTGTTTATACCTGAACTATTCCATAATGCTTAATAAAAAAATTGTATATTATGATACTATGCTAAAAGCATCTCAAATCATACACTTTTCTAATCTTAGCAGTAAGATTCACATAAAAGCCTTTTTTTCCTAAAAAAATAAATTCAGCCCTGTTTTATGACACCTGAGAAGTAAGATCACCAAATTAATATTATTTGATGTTTACTGTTGACATAATACCAACAGCCTTTGAATCACCCACCAAGAGGAGAAAACACTGAGAGAAGAAAGGAGCCACTTTTGAGATTTTAAGTATTTTTCCTCTGTTTATTTGATAAGTTTTTCTGCATAGCTGCCTAGTTTGAGCATTTTCTGGCTTGTTAAACTTGATTTCTGCATTAGTAGCTGTATTTAGAGCACAACCAAAAGCTGTTTACTGAATTTCCTGTTTGCACTTAATTTTAAAATCATTTTTTCTCAAAACTTGCATATTTTCTGTCTTTGACCTAGCACTCTTGTGTGGGGTCATTTACTGCACTGTTATAACTTGATATTACTTGTGAACCTCTGCTATCTCTGAAAAAACAAAAACAAAAAAAAAATCTTGCTTTTTCCCACTTTTCTGAGATTTAAAAAAGTTCAAGTTACAGGCTTGCTGTTCTTGAACTGTTTTGTAAGTTTCTGTGAGGCCATTTTTGCTTGGGCTAAAGGAAAGTCTCTCTGTTGATCAGTGGCAGTGAAAACATTGAGCTGCTTCCCTGCCCCCCATGGGAGTGGTTACTGACTTGAAACTGTAGTTTTATTGGCCAAAAGGGGTCATTTCCAAAACTCCTTCATCTTCCTCTCTTAAAACCTAGTTGCCTCGTGGTTTTGGCATCTTTTCAGGCTTGTTGGCTGTTGGTGAAGCACCCACCTAGAGGAGAAAACACTGAGAGAAGAAAGGAGCCACTTTTGAGATTTTAAGTATTTTTCTTCTGTTTATTTGATAAGTTTTTTCTGCATATCTGCCTAGTTTGAGCATTTTCTGGCTTGTTAAACTTGATTTCTGCATTAGTAGCTGTATTTAGAGCATGACCAAAAGCTGTTTACTGAATTTCCTGTTTGCACTTAATTTTAAAATCGTTTTTTCTCAAAACTTGCATATTTTCTGTCTTTGACCTAGCACTCTTGTGTGGGGTCATTTACTGCACTGTTATAACTTGATATTACTTGTGAACCTCTGCTATCTCTGAAAAAACAAAAACAAAAAAAAAAAATCTTGCTTTTTTTCCCACTTTTCTGAGATTTAAAAAAGTTCAAGTTACAGGCTTGCTGTTCTTGAACTGTTTTGTAAGTTTCTGTGAGGCCATTTTTGCTTGGGCTAAAGGAAAGTCTCTCTGTTGATCAGTGGCAGTGAAAAACATTGAGCTGCTTCCCTGCCGCCCCATGGGAGTGGTTACTGACTTGAAACTGTAGTTTTATTGGCCATTTTGGGTCAATTCCTGGCTCTTTCCAGCCCCTGCTATCAAGCAAGCTTTAGAGTGCTTTAGCGCGATTTAGCGCCGAGTTGCCACTAGAGCAGCATCGGGCAGCACTGGTTTAACAAGGTTAAACTTTTTCTGGCTCCATAAAGTCTGTTCTTCATTTTTTTTCCCTTAGAACTGCTCTACTAGTAATCTAAACAGTATATTCCTTAACTAAAAAGTGCAGCACTTGTTCCTAAAAGCTTTTACTTGTCTTAAAAACATCTTCTTTTCAGGTTTAGCACTTCTGTATTATACAAAGTCCCTCACTAGCAAAACCCCCCCCAGGAGTACCCACTTCCTTACTAAGTCCTCTCTTATTCAGTTACACCCCTAACTTCTAAATTTCTCTAGCATGTCGAAGGGCCAGATGCTGGCTTCCTCTCCTGTCCAGTTGGTGAATTTGGGAATATTGAGGCAATGTTACAATTGCCTCATGTACACTGACAACCCTCTCCTCCTTCCACATAACACAAATACTTGTGAGAGATGCAGCTATTTAGCCAAACTGGAGGCTGAGCTCTCTCAACTCAGGACTGGCAAGACCAGACAGGAGGAGAAGGCAACTACACACACCACAAAACCAGTCTCACATAAAGCTATCACAACAATGAATCAAACACATAAACACACAAAGTCATACTCGGAGGCTCTGAGCAAAAATTTACCTAAACAGCAGTGGCCTCCAAAGCAGACATCCAAGCAACTGCCACCTCATGACACACCACAGGCAACACATAAACCACAAAATCAGTGTGCAAAGCAGTCACAGTCCTTAAGACCAAATACAACACCAAACATACTTGTCATAGGTGACTCCATAGTCAGACACACTGACGTCCAACTCACCAGGCTGAACAAGGAGAGGGTCACAGTAAGCTGCCTATCGGGCGCTAGAATCCGCCACATAACACAAGCACTCGGGTCACTCCACAGCAAGTACAAATATGACACAGTCATTGTCCATGCTGGTGTGAACGACCTGAGATGTACCTCCCTGGACTACATGAAAAGAGACATAGAGGAGCTCTCTGATTATGTAGCCCAGGCAGGTATGACCCTGACCCTGAGCAGTATCCTTCCTTCACCAAGAATGATGCCACAACATAGAGACAAGATGATCAGCTTTAACAATTGGATTAATTTCTGGTGTCATTCAAAGGGGATCCAGTGTCTGTCTGCCTGGGATGACATGCTTGACAAGCCACGCTGCTTCGCAAGGGACGGCTTGCACCTGTCACCCCTGGGATTCTGGATATTGGCTAAGGCTCTTGCCACCCCTATAGTGCCTTTTTTAGGCAAGGCTCAAATTCTAAACCTACCACCCTAGAAAACAAAAATGGGAAGAAACTAAGGGTAATGCTGCTCAATGCCAGAAGTCTAAATCTCAAAATGCATGCACTCAAGGCCCTTCTCAGTATGGAGAACATCGATGTCTGTGCTGTGACTGAAACCTGGTTCAAGGCTCCTGAGAGCACCCCGGCACTATCAGGTTTTACCTCATATCATGTTTTCCGGCCCCAAAACCCGGACCACACCACAAAAGGAGGGGGTGTATCCATATTCATCAAGGATACCCACACCTCCAGGTTGGTGGCAATGCATGAAGCATTGGAAACCATCCAGGTGCAATTAACCATAGGCAAAACTGCTCTACAATTTGTAGCATGCTACAGGCCACCCTCTCAAACTCAGGAACCCCACACAGCTTTCCTGAAGACACTGGAGGGTATAAATGTATCTCCAAACACCATTATATTGGGTGACTTTAACTACCCGAATATAGACTGGGAACATTACTCAAGCCCCAACTTTCTAGCCCAAAGGTTCCTGGAGTTCATAAATTCAAATGCCATGGAACAACTAGTCACCGTTCCCACAAGAGGAGAAAATATACTAGATCTCATCATCACAAACATAGGGACAAAATGCTCCACACCGGAGGTATATCCCTCATTGGTGAGATCAGATCACAAACTTATCTCACTGGAAATCCACATCCTGCCCCCACCCCAAACAAAAAAGACCACAATGAAGAACTTCTCTAAAGCAAACTTCACACTACTCAAGACTGGTGTGGTATCCTTCAAGGCCCCCAAGCCAGTGGAAACCACAACCCAAGCTGCGGAAGCCCTTACAAATGCCTTCTACGAACACCTCCAGGACTGCATGGATCAGGCAATCCCTAATAAAACCAAGACTCTTTCCACCAAGGGCAAACGTCCAGTCTGGTGGACCCCAGCCATAAACAAACTTTACAATAAGAGGAGAAAGCTGTTACATGATAGAGCAAAATCCATAAAAGAGAAGACACCCTTGATCATTATTAGTAAAAAATATGAGCACTCATAAAATCATCCAAGGCCAACTTTGAGAGAAAAATTGCAATAGATTCAAAAGACAATCATAAGGCCTTCTTCAGCTATGTTAGAAACCTGGGTGGAAACTCCCAGATATGCGCAGAATTAGTCCAAAATGATACAAAAATCACTGAACCCACAGACATTGCCAACATACTGGCAGACAGGTTCAGTGCAAACTTCACCCCCCTCTCCCCCCGAAAAGGAGAGATAACTATCCCAATGGAGTGTAGCCTCCCAGACATCTCAAATGCGCAGGTGAAAGCTGCTCTCTCTAAAGCTACAAACACAGCATCAATGGGACTGGATGGTGTCCCCGGCTGAGTGCTACACAAGGAACTAAACCCGCATATAAGGCAGCTGTTTAATCTTAGCCTTACCACAGGATACATGCCCAAGGAGTGGCGTACGGCAACTGTGGTCCCACTCCACAAAGGCAGTGCCTCTACGGACCCTGGTAATTACCGCCCCATAAGCTTAACAAGCCTGGTCTGCAAAGCTATGGAGAGGATCATAATGGAACTCATAAACAAAGACATAGGGGACTTGCAGACATTGGACCCGACCCAGTTTGGCTTTGTCAAGGGCAGATCATGCCTTTTGAACTTGGTCGACTTCTTTGAAACAGTCACCAAGGCCATTGATGAGGGAAAGGCAGTCCATACAGCCTACCTTGACCTTGCAAAAGCTTTCGACACAATACCCCACTCGGGTATTATAGAGAAACTTACCAGCTTAAATGTAAACCCATATGTCACAAGATGGGTTGCAAACTGGCTTAAGGACAGAACCCACAGGGTTAGAGTTGCTGGCACCATGTCAGACTCCAAGCCTGTCACAAGTGGTGTCCCACAGGGCTCAGTCCTTGGCCCCCTGTTGTTCGGCATCTACTTCTCAGAAGTAAAGGCAAATATAGGAGGACTATGGCTGACAAAGTTTGTAGATGACTACAAACTGGGCGCCATAGTGGAAAGTACATCGGACACAGATATCCTTCAGAGGGGTCTCATGGAAACTGACTGGTGCCAGAGCCATGGCCTGAAGTTAAATGCCAAAAAATGTATAGTCATACCCTTCGGGAAAAACAAGGTAACCCCAAGCTACCATATAGGTGGCAATCCATTAAGCACAGAAGAGGTTATCAGGGACCTGGGGACCCAGGTTGACAGTGGCCTTTCTTTTGACACTCACATTGCTAAAGTGGTCAGAAAGACCTTCTACATTGCCCACCTGATCATGAAGGGATTCACATCCAGATCAAGTGAGGTCATTGTTCCCCTGTACTCTTCACTTATCAGACCAATGATCGAGTACAATGCCCCATTCGGGATGTATCTCACCCGAGACCTGCAGCAATTGGAGAGACCCCAAAAGTTCCTCACCAAAAGGATAAAAGGACTCCAAAATCTGTCATATGCTGCCAGACTGAAGAAACTCCAGCTCTATTCAGTCACATACCGCCTGCTCAGAGGTGACCTGTGCCTGACATACAAGGCCATGTCCAACCCGGAATTAATGGACATGCTCCACCTCAAAAAATCCAAATCTACCAGATCCACTAGAGCAAGCGACTTAAACCTTAGCACGGATATAAATAGGACATGCTGGAGGGATAGATTTGTCACCCAGAGACTCCCTATGCTGTGGAATAAAATCCCGGTCCATGTGAGGCAGAGCACCTCGCTGGCTCTGTTCAAGAGAAATCTTGACCGGTGGATGGGAGATCGTAGGTTTACCCCGGGAATCATCTCTGTGTCACTGCTGGACAGAGGCACAACAAACTAATGGGCACAGTATTTTTTAACATAAGGGGTGGCGTAAGCCACAAAACTTTGGGCTAGGCTTGTAAATGCCTTAGGGCAGATAGCCTAGTATAAACCTATGAACCTATGAACCTATGAATAAATACTCCTATTTTAAGCACATTGTCAGTGAAAGAGGATTTTTTTTTTAAATTTTATGGCTTTTGTTATTTTATTTATTTGGAGAGATGTTATTTAATGACTGCTCACTAACAGTATGATATGTGAAGGTGGCACCTGTTCAATGGACAGTGCTGTTAGTATTATAAGAATAAATACATACATACAATGAATTGTGCCGAATTATGTGTATGGATATATGGATTAAATTGTATTGTGAAATAGGTGGCTTGGATAGTTATCTGGTTATACACTGGCTTCTGTCTGGGACACACATCTTGTTAGTCACATTGCAAATACTTTTTCACTTGATAACACTAGTACATATTATATCTGTCACTAAGTTATGTGATAACAGAGATCATGCTGTGTAACTTATCTGCATATGTATTGAACATCAGCCCATACAGTAACATGCCGCATCTGCAGCCCTGTTCTGGTGTTACCTCAATGCCATCTGTTAGCTTTTCCATTTATGTAACAGTAGCCCTGTACATTGTCAATATAAATTATGAACCCTACTTTTACTTTTTTTAAATCTTTGAATATTGACATTTCTCCTCTGCAGGAAACCCATTTAAACAAACATTAGGTGATCTGAATGCAGAAAGTTTAGCTGGCACAAGAGATTTTTTCCTTCACCCCTGTAATAATTCTTGGTGCATATCACTGCTTATTCACAACAGATGGAGCGGCAGATGTATAAACAGGTGTCTGATAAGTGCAGCACAAGGCCTGCAATCTTTACTGCAATCTCTTCTTTCTCTCTTTCTCACTTGTTATTGCCATTTTATGTGATGCATCAAAAGTGATACCACTCACAATTCAACAATAACTCTTCTCTTCACTTGGTTGCACCACAAGTCTTCTAAAATTGAAGCCCAAAGCAAAGGCACAGACAAGCTAAGGAGCTCTATAGACGTCTTCAGTATCTCTGGAATTCACAGTTTGAAATGCTGTGTGAGGCAGAAAAGCCATCAATTTCAGAAATAAAAATCTTCCCATGAAATCCATTGAATTTTCATCTTAATTTAATACTATGAAAGAAAGCTGAGTGGTATAATTTTTTAGACATTTTCCATACTAAATGTCAGCTGTAGATATTTCTTTGCAAAGATGCCAAACAAACAAACAAACAAACAAAAAAGACAAATTCAAGTCATACATACATGCACTGAAAAATGTCTGTTCCTAATTATGCATATAGTTTGGTCCCATAAACGTATATATATTTTTGTTTTATTTTATTTAAATTTTAGGTAGCACAATTTCCTCGTTTTCATTGAAGACCCAGGAAGAACATATCCACAAGTTAATTGATTAAAAAGGCAACAAAGGGTCTTAGTAATAGCATGCACTGTAAATTAAAAAAACTCTGAAAGTGTTATAGTTAATATACTATAAGCTTACTAAAGAGTCTTTAAAAATCTGGGAGAACTGTTATACAACTGCTTCTATGTATCCCTTTTTGTGTAATGTATACTTTGAGTGGCAACTATTTTAGATGACTCATTTTTGTGTGTAGAATCATGTTTGATTATTACTTCTACAAGGAGAAGTTTCTGTAGCACAGAATTTGAAACAGTTGCACACCTTGTTGGTTGTGATATGCTAATGGATAATGGTTTATGTAACAAAATGCATAATGATGAGTAAAACTGTTACACTAGGGAGCGTGCAAACACTACAACTTTCAGGTAGCTGAAAATAATTTGGAAACATGAACTGAGTTCAAAAATAACTGAAAATGAGGAAGTTCTGATCAGATGGAACCTCCAGTAATAACAGTCATCATATTCAAAAAAAAGGGGGACAGAATTAACATGAATTAGTGAAATAATTATACTTTGGTAATTATAGTGTCCTGCATATTGATAGATGTACATTTATAAAATGCTGGGATATGCAAGCAGAAACTTGGGAAATATGGAAAGAAGATACCCAGATGGTTCCAACAGTTGCAGGAGCAACAGTGTTAACAAACAAACATACTTAAGTATTTTACCGATACTCCATAGGAACTGTAGAAGGTAGTTCTGGGTCCATTGTGGGTGAAGAGCACTGTTGGTACACATCAAGGAGTAAAACAATATTAATCTCATGAACTTTAATAGTACACTGAATTAGAAATGCACCCCATTCTTGTCATGTTATCCGAAGCCCTAAACTTTTGAAGAAATAAAAAGAAAAAAAGCTAGTGACCAAGACCCTTGAAGATAATCTGCAGTGTACAATGCACAGAAAAATTCTGTCTCTGTTGCACTATGCCATCTTTATATGTGCCAGTATATGGACTAAGGTGACTAGGAGAGGAGCTATGTAGCACTATAACCCAATGTGGAAGTTGTGCAAATGAAGGTTCCCAACAGCAAGATTGCTCAATGTGATTCATAGTATGATAAGCAGGGCACCAAAGTATATTGGCTGAGCTGTGTAACGGAGAAATCACTCACATGCATTAAAACATACCAAATTTTTAAAATGCCCCGAGGAAAGTGCTGAAGTGATATTTTATAGAGATGAGCATGGCTGAGCAACATCTTATATAATGTAACCCCCAGAACATTAAAAAAGCACTCTCACAGCAACACCAGTATCTGGGTACATTTCGCACACAAACAGGCATGCACACTAGCCTGCGAGTCAGTGTCATCGTCATCACACCAATGAATTTCTCTAATGTTAGGTAGTAATCTTATCCCTATCACAGCTTTTACATCCATCATGAGATATACATGAATGATGGTAAGCACGTATATGAAATGCGATAAAAAGCTTTATGAATTTCATTACACATGTATACATTTTAGGATCTCTTTAAATGCGATTTTCTGCTTAACTGCTTTGCACCACCATATTGAAAAATTATTAACCACACCACCACTGACATGCATGTTGCATTGTTATAAATATAGCAAAGGCTAAACATTCAGAATGCAAATTACATCAAGGTGCACACCATTACGAATTATATACTAATATGCAATAGTGCAATTAAAATCTGCAGTGTGCAGCATGCTATACTGTGCATATCTGCAGACTGTATATGGTTATTTGAGTCCTGGCTCAGTCAAGATAAATATATACATATATACATCTGCACATACATACATACATGCACAGATACACACTGACAATCCTGTATGTCTATGTGTGTTTAAAATACACGACTGTGTTTCATCTGCAGTTCTGAATTTTTAAACATTCTGGATTCTTGTAACAGTCTAATGCTTAGCTGCCCCACCCACTGATGTTAGAAGGAGTGACCCTCCACATGCTAAAGATTTAAATAATAGCCCCTACATATATTAAGATAAAAAGTACATTTTGTTTCATGTAGGGTACACAGTCTGTCATGTTGTCCATCCCTCTGCCCTTGGGCAGGCAGTACATATCTGAGAAAATTCTCAGGTCACTATTAAATGGAATACTTACAGAGCATGCTCAGTACAAGGCTTGCTTTCTGAGCTGTGTAAATGTTGTGCACATATGAGTGTTTAATGAATCATGCTCATGACACTACTGTGCTTTGGTTAGGATCAACCATATCTATGAATGACAGCTTTAGGACCTATTCTGTATTATTCAATTCAAGTACCCAATAACAGTTAGCTTCAGGTAATATTTATAGATTCAGGAAAGAAAAACAAGTATTTGTCCAGAAAAAGCAATGGAAAAGATATAGGGCAGGATTCACAAAGGCTTACACGGAGTGTAAGAGAAGTGTAACACTCCATGCAAGCCTCGCAATCCAAGAACAGCCAGAAACACAGTGTAAGAGACCAGCTAAAACGTCTCTTACACGGACTGGGTGTGGATATGCTAAATACCTCACTTGCAGCCGAAAGGTATGCAAATGAGGTATATTAGCGATCCACGAAGCAGAAACCAACCCGTGTAAGAGACGTGTTAGCTGCAGAAATATACTCAGTTGACAACTGAGTATGTTTCTGCAAAAAACACAATGGAGCCATGTCAGCTCCAAATAAAGGGTGCATATGTGTCAGGCTGCATGCCAATAGCCAAATATGTGGCCATTGGCAAGGTACCCCGATGCAAATATAAAAAAAATATAATTTTTTTTTCGGCGATCGCTGATGTTTAAACGCAGCGCAGCCCCGCGCAAATGGGCTGCGCTGTATAAAACATAAAAATGAATGTTATAAACCCACAAATGTGGGTTATATGCAATACATGGAATGACAATGCAGGGACCAGCAGACCAAAAACAACATGGCCACCGTGTAGTGGTTGCTAAGGGGGGAAGCTGAGTCTAAGACATGTAACTAAGCATTAGTAGGCAATCTTATGTAAATGAGGGTTAGGATACTGAATCCCACAGTCACATAGCAAATGAGCACAGTCTGAGTAGTGTAAGAGATACATAAGGGGGAGGAATAGAGTAGGAGATAGTTGACATCACAGGGGGCAATGGTAGAAAAAAATGCAGTTCATTGGAGGTCAGTGTAACATGACAGATGACAGACACAGATCAGGGAAAGAGGAGTGCTACAAGATAAGCATGGGAAAGTCATGAAATGGAAGGTGTACACTGTTACTTACACCAAAGTTTCTTGCTGGGCGTGCATGCGCATGTGTGCGCAAGCCATGAAGCGCGAGTAGGGCAGTGTGTGCGCATGTAAGGCAGACTGAGCATGTGGGAGCGTGTTGGTAGATTTGTAACACTGTTTGCGCTAGTGTGCATGCATTTTAACCCGAATAGTCAGATCCTGAACCGTGTAAGCATGTGTGCGCGCGTGTAAGCCACTGTGAGGTGTTTCTGCTGGTATGCACGCTGCTCCCCCCTGAGGAAACAGAAAGGAAAAAGGAAGCAACAGAATTAGTAGGAAGCTAGCAGGGAATACTGCTGGAGCTAGCAGGTGAAAACAATTAGAAGCAGGCAATTACACAGGCAGAATAGTAGCCCAGCCCAGCACTTAAAACTCTGCAAACAGCAGTGCAGGATGTTTCTCTCAAGAGACACTGCAAGACAGGAGTAAGCTATTAGAAGTGAAAACTGAAAAAGCTGAACTCAGAGCAGAAATGCTAGGGGCTGCCATAGCTGTCATAATGAGACATAGGCGACTTGCTGAGGGTGGTGACAATGCAGATGGTGCCAGAAAACCCACAGTGAGGAGACGGAGAAGAGTGTACAGGCCCAGGGTCACCTACCATGGGTTACATGAGCTGGAGATAGTAGAGCACTATAGAGTGGACAGAGAGCTCCTGCAGCAAATAGTCGAGCTGTGCAGGCCACGCCTCACACACAGAACCAACAGAGGGGAACCCATCCCAGTGGAAACCAAGGTATGTGTTGTCCTAAGAATACTAGCAACAGGTACCTTCCAGAGACCAACTGGTGATATGATGGGGATATCACAGGCATCAGCCTCCAGGGTACTGCACCAGTTCCTGGATGCCATGTCAGCACATGTCGGTGATCATGTATATTTCCCCAATGCCCGTGAGGTATTGGCCAGCAATATGCGTCTCTTCCAGCAAATAGCGGAATACCCTGAGGTAGTGGGTGCAATAGACTGCACGCACATATGCATCAACGTACCAGCCGGTGAGCGGGGTAGGGCCTACATTAACCGCAAGGGCTTCCCCTCCATCAACTGCCAGGTTGTGTGTGATGCCCAGGGCATAATAATGAATGTGTGTGTTGGCTGCCCTGGGAGCTACCATGATTCCCATATCTGGCATTTGACACAGCTGTACCAGACATTTGCCAATGGGGACATCCACCATGGACACCTAGTGGGGGATGCAGGTTATGCACTGGAGCCGTGGCTGATGACACCCATCAGAAATGCACACACACCTGAACAGGAACGCCATAATGAGGCACATGCACAAACACGTAATGTAATAGAGCGTGTGTTTGGGCTGCTCAAGTCATGGTTCCGGTGTCTGTACACATCTGGTGGAGCCTTGCAGTACTCACCAACTACATGTACCCAAATTGTCATGGTATGTGCTATGCTACATAATATGATTTTGCGAAAACAGTTGCAGCAGGACCAGCATAGGGCTGGGCCAAACAGTCCCCCACCATTGCCAAGGCCATCACAGGCAGAGCGTTACTCGGAGGAGGAACAACCTGAGCCTGCCCCAGTAGGCAGAAGGAGGCATGCCCAGTATGCCCTGGCCTTGGCAAAGAGGCAATGTGTAGCACATACACTGGCTCAGTAGGAACCCTGGAAATGATACCCCCTCTGACTCACTCAGAAAATAACAGGGATGCCTAAAATGACATGACCTGCTCACAAACATGTACAGTAATATGTGCATCCGGCAGAGGCAGCCCTGCAGCACCACCTGAGGCATGAATGCCATGTGTTAAGTAATGTAACACCATGTACTATAAGCACACCTGAGGACCCTGACTAACATCCACCCTCACCAAGCATGAAGCCACAAAATGACGATGGGATGATCAATTGCAATAACTGGCTGAAGTAATGCAGTTAGTCAAAGGGGAGCCAATGTGTTTCAGCCTGGGAAGACATGCTAAGCATGACAAGATGCACCACCTGCTAAGGGTGGTGTGCACCTATCAGTCCAGGCCCCATGGATACTGGCAAAGGCTGTCAGTACCCACAGCATGCCCTGAATAGGTAAGTCTCAAAACACAAACCCACCTTCATAGGTACCACAAGGGATAGGACCCTAGATGTAATGCTACCCAATGCCAGAAGTCTAAACAGCAAGATGCGTGCAGTGTAAACGCACACAGTATGGAGAATGTTGATATCAGTCCTGTAATATAAAACTGGGTCAAGGCTCACATCAGCACATTAACACTACCAGGTTACACCTCATACTGTGCTGTAGAGCCGCAAAACATGGAACAAGCTACAAAAGGAGGGTGACTAGCAATAAATGTCAAGGATAACCACACCCCCATGTTGGTACCACAACAAGAAGCAGCATGGCTTAGCCATGGTCAAATACCAATGGCTAAAACCGCCTCCCAGTATATAGCCTGCTGCAGACTACTGTCCTAATACCAGGAACTGCACCTGGCCTATGTTGGAATACATGAATATATCAAGCCCCCCAAACCACATTATATTGCTTGACTGAAAATACCCAGACATACACTGGGAGCATTATACTAGCACCAACACAGTAGGAGAAAAGTTCCCAGAATCCATAAACCAAAATGCCCAGGAACAACGTACCACTCCCACAAGAGGGGTAAGCATACTGGATGTGATAATCAGCAACATGTGTACTGGATGGCAAGATGAGAAGTGTATCCCTCACTGGTAAGACCAGACCATAGAGTAATCACACTGGATATACACATCCTGACCACAGTCCCTGGCCAGAAAACCACAGTGAAAAACATGTGTAAAGCATAGGTTACACCCCTCAAAACCGATGTGGAATCCACGAAAGGCCCTGTGCAGGTGCAGAATATGGGACACACCGCAGAACATGTTATACAGGCATTCCATGAACACAGCCAAGAATGCTTGGATTATGCAATCACAAATAACAACAAGACACAATGCCATACACGCAGGTATCTGGCATGCTGGACTCCAGCCATTACCAAACCATGCAAGAGAATGAGGAAGCTACTACATGATAGAGCAAACATAAAAAGGGAAGTAATCACTGATCAGTAGAATGGCAATAAAATATGTCCACACATACAATCCACTAAGGCCAGCCACAACAAGTAGAATCTGTGAATCCAGAGGCAATGTGACACCTGCCCCAAGTACACAGACAACCCACAACTCCCCCAATAAATACAAATATATGTGAGAGATGCAACCATTTATCCAAACCGGAGGCTGAGCGCCCCCACCTCAGTACTGTCAAAACTAGTCAGGAGGAGAAGGTAACCACATACACCACAAACCCAGTCTCACATAGACCTATCACAACTGTAAACCAAACACATAAACACAGAAAAACATTCCTGGAGGCCCTAATTGCAAACACACCACACCAACAGAGGCCTCCAAAGCAGATCCCAAGCAACCACAACCTCCAAACATAGCACATGCAACACCTAGTACACAACGCTGGTGTGCCAAACAGTTACAGGCCAGAAGGAGAAACAACATGCCTGATACAGTTGTAATAGGTGTCTGTATAGGCAGACACACTGCTGTCCCACTCACCAGACTGAACAAGGGAAAGGGTACTGTAAGCTGCCTGTAGGCTGCCACAATATGCCACATAACACAAGTACGCAGGTCACTCCAAAGCAAGCAGAAATATGATACACTCATTGTCCATGCTGGTGTGAATGACCTGAGATGTACCTCCCTGGACTACATGAAAAGAGACATGGATGAGCTCTCTGAGTATGTACTCCAGGCCGGTATGACACTAGCCGTTTGCAGCATCCACCCTCACCAAGAATGATGCCACAGTACAAACACAGAATGATCAGCTTTAACAGGTGTCACAGTTACAGCTGTCAGTCCAAGAGGGTCTAATGTCTGTCTGCTTGAGATGTCATGCATGACAAGCTATGCTGCTGTTCCAGGGATGGCTTGCACCTGTTACCCCTGGGCGTCTGGATACTGGATAAGGCCTCTGCCACCTCCATAGAGCCGTACGTAGGCAAGGCCAAAAAGACTAACCCCACCACCCTAGAAAACATAAGTGGTAAGAAACATAAGGGTAATGCTGACCAATGCCAGATGTGTAAACTGCAATATGCATGCACCTGAGGCACTTCCCAGTATGGAGAACATCGATTCTGTGCAGTGACACAAGCCTGCTGCAAGCCTACTGATAGCACACCAGCACTACCAGGTTATACCACATATCATGCATTATGGCCCCAACACCTGGACCAAAACATCAAAGGAGGGGGGAGTATCCATATGCAGCACAGACACCCATACGGCCAGGTAACTGACAATGCATGAAGCAGCAGAGACCACCCATGTGCACCTAAGTGTAGTCAAAACTGCTGTACAGTCTGTAGCATGCAACAGACCACACTCTCTCACACAGAAACCCCACCCAGACATCCTGAAGACACTGGACAGTATGAATGTCCCACCAAATACCAGACAAGGTACTCACAAATTACCACATAGGTGGTAAACCATTATGTATGCAAGGAGTAATCAGGGACCTAGGGACACAAGTCGACAGTAACCTGTCATGTGATACTCACAATGCCAATGTGGCTAGGAAGACTGTCTATATTGGACACCGTATCATGAAAGGATTCACATCTACATCAACAGAGGTCACTGTGCCCCTGTACTGTTCCCTTATCAGACCCATAATCTAGTACAATGACTCATATGGGATGTACCGTACCTGACACCTGCAGCGGTTAGGAAGACCTCAAAGGTACCCCACCAAGAGGATAAAGGGTGTCAAAGATATGTCATATGCTGCCTGGCTGTAGACACCCCAGCTGAATGCAGTCACAGACTGCCTACACAGAGGCATTGTATGTCTGTTGTACAAGGCCATGTCCAACACAGGAGTAATGGACATGCTCCACCACAGGAAATCAAAGCCATTGGAGCTGTGAGAGTGACAGATGTCAGCCTCAACACATAATGAAATAGGATGTGCTGGAGGGACAGATACATAACCCAGAGGCTCCCCACACCCAGAAACAGGATCCCAATCCATGTTAGGCAGAGCCCCTCACTGACACCCCTCAACAGGAATATTGCCAAGTGGATGGATGATCGTACATGTACACTGGGGGTCTTCACGTCACGTCCAGGCAGAGGCACAGTAAAGAAAATCATAAATGGCCATAATAGTCACATAGCAAGGGGCGGCGAAAGACACACACACTCTGGCTAGGCTTACTAATGCCCTAGGGTGGATAGCCTAGTATGAACCTATGAACCTATGAAGATACAAATTGTACAGGACACTAAGGATAATCACAAGGCTTACTTAACTGATGGTAGGAACCATGTTGGGAATCCACAGATATGCTCTGAATCACACAGATATTACAAACAACATACCAAACACACACACATATTGCCAACATACAACCTGACAGGTTCAGTGCAAACCCCCCCCCCCCAAGAATGCAAAATAACTATCCCAGCAGACTGCTGGTCCCCTGACATTGCAGATGCTGAGATAACAGCCACCATCTACAAAGCAAAACACACAGCAGCAAAGGTATGTGATGGTGTCCTGGGCTGAGGCCAACATGGACTCCAAGAATAATGGAATGCCAAATCACACTACTGCTCACTGTCAGCCTAACCACAGGATATGCACCCAAAGAGCAGTGTACAAGAACAGTGGTCCTTCACAACAAAGGTGTTGCCTGAATGGATACTGCAAACTACCACCCCAGGATCCTGACAAGCTTGGTCTGCACAGCTATGGAAAGGATCAGTATGTACCGCAGACATAAAGCTATTGTGGACCTACTGACACTGGACCCTACCCAGTGTGGCTGTCGTAACTGCAGATCCTGCCCCTAAACATGTTTGACCCATTTGAAACAGTCATTAAGGTCATTGATGAGGGCAATGTGGTCCACACAGTGTAGCTGGACCGTGCATATGCTTCCAGACAATACCCTATGAGTTCAGTATGGATATTTTCACCAGCTTAAATATAAACCCCGATGTCAGTAGAGGGGTTGCAAACCAGACCAAGGACAGAACTGACATGGTCAGACATGCTGCATCCATGTCAGACTACAAAACAGATATAAGTGGCATCCCACAAGGCTTGGTCCTGGGACCTCCCCCATTCCGTATATATGTCCCATAGGTACAGGCCAACATGGAAGGACTGTGAAAGAACATGTATGCAGAGGAGTACAAACTGCCCACCATATCCGACCTCCAGCTGACACAAGCAACCCACAAAAGGGCCACATAGAAACAGACAACTGGAGCCATAGCCATGTCAGCAAGCTAATTGCAGAACTGTGTATAGACAACCACCGTGGATATACAGTAAGTGCCCACCAATTAGCATACAGGTGTTAACCCATTACGTACCTAACATGTAATGAGAGACCTGGGGATACAAGGGGATAGATATCCTGCACTGGACAAACATGTGGCTGTAGTGTTCGCAGAAACATACCATATACCCACCCAATCATGAAGGTTGTCAGATGTAGATAAGGGGAGGTCACTGTGGCTCTGCAGTCATCCTTCATTAGCGTCACAATTGACTACAATAGCTCCTGTGGGATATACCTCAGCAGACACCTCCATCAACTGTAAAGTCCACAACAGTACCCCACCAAGAGTAGCAAAGAGCATGAACAGATGCCATGTGTTGCCTGAGTAAACAAACTGCAGCTCCACACACTGCCATACTACCCACCCAGAGGCAAGCTGTGCCTGATGTATGAAGCCATGTCCAAGCTGGAATCAATGAACATGCTGCACCTTGTACAATCTGAATGGCAGTGAGCTATGCACGTGAGAGACTTGAACCCCAGCACTGACATACATAGGACAAGCTGTACAGAATGATCCATAACACAGAAGCCACCCCCACTCTTGAGTAAACTCCCAGTACAGGTTAGCCAGAGAGTCACCTATCGACACCCCTCAAGAGGAATCCTGATGAGTGGATGTGAGATGGTAGGTTAACCCTGGGTATCACTGTTATGTCAGAGGTAGATGGAGGCACAGTATACTAACCATGACATATGTCATGGCAAACTCCAGTTACAGTGTGTGTCGAAGGACAAACACACTCTGTGACTAGCATCAGAAATGGCCTAGGGAACATCGCTAGTGTTTGTCAATGTCCACCTATGTTGTGGAATACACCACCAATGTTGGACAAGCCTGGTGTAGGTAGTCCATATCTGAACATAATGCAACATGGTCATATGTGCACAACTGGCCCCTACACAGTCTGTTGTGCTCACTATGAAGATGTCAAGCAGTGATAGGACTAAAGCCCAGGATACTGTCCACCACAGTGAAAGTACTGAACCAGTGCACTATATGGTACACAGTGTTAGGTCATTATGAAAGGATGTTGACAACTGTATGCAAAGTATCCCATGCAATCCCTGCAGGCACAGTATAATCCCTGTTGTGGCAGACATGAAGCAGTTGGCCAGTTAGTACACAACATGACACCCAACACACAACCATAAACGTGAGATATTGTTGAAGTTCACACACACCCAAATATGTGGTGGACTTCAGAGTTCAACATATGGAAAGCTCACACTGGGCATGCTCGCACACTTTGATAAATGAGGCATATGTCAGACAACATGCCATGGAAAGGCTGAACTGGGCATGCTCACACACTTAGGCCATATCTCCGTTTAGCAGTTGGCCACACATATCTGGTATTTGTATGTGCTATTCCAGGAACCAACCACAACACAGCAATCTGCCCAGTGCACACAGTAAATGACTACAGAGACATAAGTGATATAGTGGATCACCCTCATATTCAAACATCTTCCACAGATACACAAGTTGTTCATAGGAACAGGGAATGCTATGGCAATAAAGACCTGTGAGCCGTGAATCAGGACTCTGGTACTGCACAGACATTGCAGTTCACTGTGCTGAGGACAGTGTCCAGTGCATGCATCTTGCAGTGTACACTGCTGGTGTTGTGTAGCATCACTGTTAGTGTCCTATCCTGTGTGATACCCATGGAGGTGGCTATGTAATCCGTGTCCTGCAGTAAAAGACACTATGTGTGTATCAAGGGGCTTTGCCAATATACAATGGCCCATGGGTGTCACGTGCAAGCTGCCCTTCACAAATCATTGTGGCTTCCCTAGCATGTAAGCACACATTGACAGCCAGTGGATACCCTATGAATGACATTGGAGATTAAGCAGAATGTAGACACAGAACACCCTTCCTACATATAGTGGTAGCATACCTGGTGAGGGTATGATGGCAACCAAGATCAGGCTCATACTGGCCTGTGCCACATGCTGAGAGATCCCTTCTATGTTCCCTATCATGTAGTCCAGGGAGGTATGTCTCAGGTCATCCATAGTGGCATGGTCAATGACTGAGTCATATGTTTCCATGCCTCTGACTGACCTGTATGCATGTGTATTGTGGTGGACCATAGTGCCCCACAGGCATATCACTGTGACCTTCACCATGCACAGCCTGCTGAGAGGGACCCCACTGCAGCGGCCAAGAGAGGTACCTGACACATCTGTAGCAGGTGTGTTGTGTAGCTCTACAGGCTGTGAGTGTGTTGCACACGGGATGTGTGTGCCATGTGTGGCATGTGCTCTGTTCCGACATAACGTATGCCTGTGTGCCAGCTGCAGAGGTGTGTGATGCTCAGGCAGGATGCTATTCTGAGTCTCCAAGTATGCCCCAGTGTGTTCAGATTGCTGTCAGTGCGGGTCCATGTCAGACTGGTATTGTAGTCACTGTAGTATGTCATGCCACCTGACAGGGTATGGCATTACTGGGTTCAGAGTGCTCAGTCCCCAGATTGGCTATGTGGTGGCATCCCACACATGTGTTGTACGTTCCTGGCCAGGGGTGAGGGTTGACTGCATACATGTGGCAGCTGTGACATTGCCACATGACTCACATAAACCACAACTGGACCATAGAGGTGATTCACAGGTTACCTTTGCACATGCTACCATAATAGTGTGATTGCCATGGTGATTACCAACACATAGGGCCAATGGGGAACAACATACTGAAGGTGTGTATGTGTGGGTGTACTGCTACTGATTTCATAGCACTGGCATATATGACTGCACACGTGGGTAAATGCCAGGTAATTCATGTGCAATGTGTCACAGGCAAAGTACATGCGAACAGGACAGACAGTGACGTTCTGTCATGTGTAAACTTGACATACGTATAGTACGCTATGCAGATGTCACTAGGAGTCCAAAGAAGTACTGTAACTCTGCATTGCAGGTGGAAGCAGTGTTCCAGGGAACCCCAAGCGAACATGCATGCAAACAAAGCTACAGTAAGCAGGGCTGGAAGTAGTCCATTGTACAACAAAGAAGGGGTAACACTAGCAGTAGGTAACAGTGCAAATATTTAGGCACTATCAACATGTACCCAGGAATGCACAGCTCAGATGTCCATGGTAGAACTGATATTATGTCATAGTTAATTGTGATTTGGATTACATTGGTACTGCACACATATCAACATGCGCAAACATCCACATTGCATAGTCGTTGTGGGGAACTTGCCACCATTACTGTACATGTCCATCATTGCGTATCACTACTTGCATTAGCATCCCCCCTGTGCTACCCATGTATGTGACTATCTGTTGACATCCTTACCACCGGTATGCAATAAGGTGCAGCTGTTACACTTTGGTACATACTATGGGTGTAGATAACAATTCAGGACAGTCATACGGTTACTGCATCAGGCATGCTGGGATATACACACAGTCATATCAGCACACTGTATTGTTACCAACATGATACTACTAATACACTTCTATGTAGTCACCCTGTGCATCAGCAACATGTTTACCTGTTCCTGCACTGATGTTGGAGATTGCAGGAGGTGGCACAGTTTCATCATATGCACAGGGTGTGAATTAGGTATGCCTGAGTCTGCCACTGATACCACCAATTGACAAGTGTGTGTATGTGTGTTGGTGAGGGACAGCAGTACAGGGTGGGGCACTGTTGGTGCAGTGTGTGTGTGTACGTGGTAGCCCTAGGTGTTAACATTTTGCATGTGTGTATGCACGCACACAGTTCCACCTCATGGCTGCCATATACAGGAGTTTGTGGACAGCCACAGACTGCACCTGGCAGGTCATACAGATCAGTGTCTGTGGGCAGACATGGTACCTGTGCCTGACAGGGGTGCTACGGACCGTATCCGATACTAAGCCAGACTGGGTACTGTCATCAGAAGCAGGAGTGTGTTGACTGGACACAGGTCCCTGTAGGGACTGTCCAGAGCCACGTGCACATGGTCTCCTGCGGCGTTCCGATGACAGCACAGACCCAGCATTGCTGGGGTTGCTGCTGGCACTATGGGGGTGTCCGTGGGCCTGTTGTCATCTGCGCCGACTGCCAGCTGCTGCTGTTGCTGGCATACGGCCATGTCGATGACGCAACCACCCACCATTGCCCTGGCTCATGGACATGTGGTTGTGGAACTGCTGTAATATGTCCCCACAATGTCTGTCTATGACATCGGTGAAATTATGGATAGCATCCGCGATGTCACGCATACTGTCAGTCATGGCTGTGCAACATGTTCTCAGATCCCTCAGACCCTGTCTGGTGTACCTTTCCATACGTGACTGTGCCTGCATGACAGCCTGAAACATAGCTGAGGTTGACAGACCTCTTTGGGCATGTCTGCCAGAGGCAGTACGCCCACGGATGCTCCCACGAGAACCCATGGGCAACTGTCTGTGTGGTACCATCGCAGGACCCTGCCCATGGCTGCTGTTTGGGGAAGCATGTGCCACAGATACCACATTACCCTGGTCAATGCCCACTGTATCCTGTCCATCACCTAGGGACAATGGTGACATAGGATGTACTGGCAGGATGACTGTGTGCAATGATGGGGTTGACAGCTGTGTACTGTCAACTGGCTGACCAATGACAGACCCTGACACACCTTCCTGTGCCATTACACAGATATCATCATTATCAGTACCTGTGGCACCAGATTCAGGTTCCCTGCTGCAGGACACCAGAGCAGCACCAGAACCTGTGGGAGGAAGACAGGAAACACAGTTTACAATGTCTACACAATGTTACCAGTGATGCACTTATGTACACATGCACACATGCACACGTGGACACATGCACACATGCACACATGCGCGCATGCACACATGGACACAGGCACACATGGACACAGGCACACATGCACACGTGCACACATGCATACATGCACACTTGCACACATGCACACATGCACACATGGACACAGGCACACATGCACACATGTACACGTGGACACGTGCACACGTGGACATGTGTACGCATGCACACATGCACACATGCACATGTGGACACATGGACACATGCACACATGCTCACATGCACACATGCACACATGGACACAGGCACACATGCACACATGCACACATGGACACAGGCACACATGCACACATGCACACATGCACACGTGGACACAGGCACACATGCACACATGCTAACATGCACACATGCACACATGCACATGTGGACACAGGCACACATGCACACATGCACACCCTGCAGTATACACACAGAGCACTACTGAGTTACACTAGTATTACTAGCACTATCAGGACTATTATAGGTATTGTTAAAACACACTCACCAGCATGGATGGGCTGCCTTGCTGTAACACTGGAGGAACCTGCAGAAATGAGGAGATTAATGTCAGTGGGCACAACTGTGCCATTGATACTGCATATGATACAGTGCAGTAGTACACCAGTTGCCTTTCACACGTCAGCTGCTGATATTGGCAATTTCACACCTGCACAATTACATACTATGTTGACAGCTACATACCGCGGACTCACCTTACACATGCATAAACTAACAGTGTACAGAACAGTCAAGTGTACATATGGCATATTACCTGCACGCTCCATGTCGTGCTGCTGTGTGGATCCAGCCTCCATCATGATGCAGGTGTATTGCTGTTGCTGTTCTGGGGCTGGATCCACAGCACTTAGGAGTAGCCCCTCCAGTCTGGTGAGGGGGGGATGTGTGGCCAACCCACCTCCTGTGGCAACCTGTTGCCTGTGGATATCCGACGCACGCTGACGGACATTTCTGATTAAATCACTGCAGTGATGTCGTACCTGCTTATATTTCCTATTATGCGTGCCAATGTCATTTACCCTACGGACAAGGTCTTGCCACAGTGCAGCCCTCTCCTGCTGATTCTGGCTGGTGCGGGAAAACAGTATGTCATAATCCCGCATCAGGCTCTGGTGTATCTTCTCATCTTCTGCTGCAGAGTACGCAAGATTACGCTGATGTGCCATATCCCTGGAAGAGAACACAAACAGGATATCAGCAGACTGTGTCAGCAATATATGGCACACATACTATACATGATACTCAACTGTAGTGATATACTACTACTCCCATATGTAGCATGTGTGTGTCTCTTGGTGGATGCACAAGTACATGGCCAGATATAAATGCTCAGCCAACACCTGTGCAACAGTACCTGCCACATTCCATACAACATAGTAGCATGCCCCATCGCTCAGCACACTGTGACGGGCCCAATGCACAACCTCACTCTGGGGGTTCATACCAAGGTACTGTTTGTGGAACGCCATCCACTAGTGTGATCTGGACACAAGTTACTTGGCCTGGATATACATATCCTACCACCACCACCACCAGCACAGTAGACTACTTTGATATGTATGTGATTAGACAGTTATTCACTTGTTAGGACTGAGATGGTATCCATGCAGCCCACTGGGCCAGTAGAAGCCACAACCC
Source organism: Protopterus annectens (assembly GCF_019279795.1). NCBI lineage: Eukaryota > Metazoa > Chordata > Ceratodontiformes > Protopteridae > Protopterus > Protopterus annectens. Next base: position 996,803,900 of record NC_056739.1, on the reverse strand, counting down.
ACACTGCTGACCCCTTTGGGAATGCTTCCCATGGACATCCCAAAGATTGCATGGAACATGCACACACATTTCTAACCCATACCCTATGCACAAAGGTTAGGCATCCTGTCCGGTGGACCCCAGTCAAAGGCAGATTGTATAATGATAGAAGGAGGCTATTGCAGGACAGAGCAGATTCACATTAAGGGAAGGCATCTGTGGTCAGCACTGGTAATAAGCTACGGACTCTCATAACAACATCCACGGCCTACTCTGGGAGGGAAATGGCCATGAACACTATAGATAACCACAAGGCCTTCTTCAGTTATGTTACACATATGGACCAAAAGCCTCAGATATGCTCTGAGTTACTACACACCTACTTAACATTCACTGAACACACAGATAATGGCAACATTCTTGCAGACAGGTTTGGTGCACGTATCCCCCCTCCTTCTCCCCCACACTTAGAAATACTTATCACAGCTGAATGTAACCTCCCTATCATCTCACATGTCCAGGTGAGGGCCAGCCTCAGCAAAGCAGAACACACAGCATCAATGTGACCTGATGGTATCCCTGGATGTGTGCTACGTGAACTCCAAGAGGACATACAACCGCATATAAGACTGATATTTAACCTTGGCTGTACTACGGGATATGTACCTGAACACTGGCATACAGCAACAGTGGTCCCACTCCACTAAGGAGGCACCTCTACTGACCCTGGGAACTACCACACCATAAGCTTAACCAGCCTGGTCTGCAAAGCTATGGAATGCTTCAGTATGGGACGCATATACAGCGATATTGGGTACCTGCAAACACTTGTTCCCGGCCAGTTTGCCTTTGTGATGGGCTGATTCTGCCTTTTGAACCTGGTTGACCTTTCAAAACAGTCACTACAGCCATTGATGAGGGCAACACAATCCATACAGCCTACCTGGACTTGCCTAAGGCCTTCGACACAGTACTCCACTCAGGCATCATAGACAAGCTCATTAGCTTACATGTTACTACATATGTCACATGATGGGTTGCACACTGGTTGACATACAGAATCCATAATATCGATATTGTAGGAGCCATGTCAGACTCAATGCCAGTCACATGTGGTATCCCACAGGCCTCTGTCCTAGGACCCCTCTTGTTTGGCATTCATTTCTCAGATGTAAATGCAAACATGTGTGGGTTGTGGATGACAAAGCTCCCAGATGATTGCTAACTAAGCGCCATAGTCATTACACCAGCTGACACACACATCTTACAGACAGGCCTCACTGCAATGGAAAACTGATGCCAGGATCATGGCCTAACACTGAATGACATGTAATATATAGTCATCCCCTTTGGGTGGAACTACGTGCACACAACATATCACATGGACATACCTATAGATACAGACCTATGACACATATGGAGGGTTCACAGTATGCAGACTATTAACCTGTTACTTTACATTACCTGTGTTTGTTGCAGCTGGTTGCGTTACTGCTACTACAGCTTCCTGCTGCTGCTGGCACGGCTTGGTACTGTCACTGCTGACAGCTTCAACTCAGTTTGTGTACCATGTGTTGTTGTTTGTGTTATTATTTATTTATTTTTTTCTTTCTCTCTCTCTCTGTCTCTCTGTCTCTCTCTCTCTCTCTGTCTGCCTCCAGACAGTGCAATGAACGTATTGCATGTGTGGAGTGTGAGTACAGGATGCTTTTGTAGGTATCTGCATAAGTCCATGTGATGGCCTCTGCACCAATTGTAAGCCAGCATTTGCTAATTGCATGCAGCCAGTTGTGTACTTATTGCAGTTCTCACTGTGATTTCAGGATAGTGCTATAAAAGGGTATGTGAGAGAGGCGTTGCCCTTTCAGATTGTAAGGGCGGGGACCATGCTGGTATGCTGTGGACACTGTTCTGTGAGTGTAAAGGTTAGTATCTCTCTCATGATTCAGGCTGTGTTGTAGATTCACATTTCTCCATTCCTCTCTCCTGTTTCCTGTAGTAAGTGTGTATGCACACTGACACCTACAACTATATATATATATATATATATATATATATATATATATATATATATATATGTAAATATACATACATTTATATATGTACATTAACTGACATTATTACCTACTAGCTACCAACTGGCATGGCTGTTTCTGTTCACACACTACTATTATGGGAATCCACTAGTTTTGTCAGTAAGTATGAATGACATGCTTTGTGTACTACAAATCCTATATTCCCTTTACATTCATTCCTACTATTACATGATATATTTATTTTAGCACAATGTTCTTGTATAAGAGTCATGGCTTAGTGGTAGGTCATGCAGACTACTGTTTCTAAGGTCCTGGGTTTGGGACTGACAGTGGGATTTTATTTTGCTTTTGAACTGACTACAGGACCTGTCAATCAGAGTGACTAAGGCACTTTTAAGCAGTTGTAACCGGGTTAGCGCTGGTTTGCACGGAGCTCCCGCATGTGCACTGGCGTTCAGCTCTGCGCACCCGCCACAACCGCTAACAGTGCTTACTCTGGCACACCGCTATTTTCTTTGAAAGAAATGAAAATGGGGAGACAGGAAACTGGTGAAAAAGGGGTCACAAAGAGGGTAAGACAGTAGGGAAACAAGCTTGGGTTTTGCAGGAGGGATGTAGGTAAGGCCCATAGCTGCCCATTTCTTCATCAGCAACAGCTGTGCATATGTATGTAATTTGGTGTGACATTTGAAACCTTCCACCCCTGAGAGAGGTGTCAGGACAACAATAATACTTGTTGTACAGCCAATTGTAATTGATAGCTTCCATGTCCAGCAGATGTGTGCGGAATGGGCAGCTATGTATGGGGCGTAATTTTTTTGTGCTTACAGAGTGCCCTTTTTTTTTTTTTTCAGGTGAGAGTGGTATGTCAGGTGAAGGAAGTCTGTATAGCTGGGGAGGTAGGTTGGGTAGGTCAATAGACAAGACAAACAAGACGCATACAGGGGTGGTGTATGACACATGTGGGGGGTTACACAATTGACGAGGACGGATGTTTGGATATCCAGAGCCCATGAGCCCACAGATGGCAACAATGGAACTGATATCCCCACCCATGGGCAGTTGCCACTGTTCCTTCACTGCCGTGGACGGGGCTGTGCTGGAGGCTGTGTAGGCCGGGCAACAGGCATGCCCGTAAGTTGTGCCACCTGTGCCTCAGGCTGGTGTAGGGGCCCAAGAACAGAGTCCCGGATCTCCCTACGCACCACCATCCGAATGTTACGGAGGGTGAGTGGTGGTTTTCCTCTGGCCACACTTGCAGAGGGGGGACGGGCCCCATCCCCTGCAGTGCTTCCACCCGCAGGTGGCACAGGGCCATCGGAGGAGGGTCCAAACTGGGCACTAGTGCCAGGTGCACTCGCCAGCTGAGGTGGGAGAGGTGGGTCCACTGGAACCCGCCTTCCCTGTCGTCCTATGTTTTGCATTATGTCATGACAGTTTGGGTTAGTAACATACAATACCATTCGTAATTAGTTGTAACAGCATGCATTAGTATTCCCATTAACCAAACACCCAGATATTCACACCATTGAACAGCGAGCATAACACATGCATAATTTGAACAGCAATACACAGTCCAACAATATGCAGGGTTGATTGATGGCAACAGGCCATCAGGTTTGGATGCATGAACAAGGCAGATGCATCAACGTACATGCAAATATTTATGACCCAACAGGACAAATGTCCAAGGGTGTTAATTGTGATTGCACATACCAATTTCACGTGGAATGGATTTTATGTGGTTATAGGGTGGGGTGAAGAAAATAATATTAACACCTTCGAATGCCAATACATATGCTGTACATTTCTAATAGCTGCAGATATATACACACTACTGTTCTAACTACAGTTTCCTATATGATAACTACTTCAATTTGGTGATAGGACTGTTACTGCTACATCAATATACATTTTATTGTTCTTCATACACGTTCATATCTGGCATTGTTCAGCTACATCATCCTGCTACATTTGCTTTATATAGCTATAGACAACTGTGGATGTTTGGTATTTCAGACAATCATACTATCTGCATATTGCAGACTGAGAGCAACATATCCAGATTTTGGGATACACATTCCAGCTGCAGCAACACTTTGAACACATTTTGCAGTTTGGTTCTACTTGTCACATTCATTTCATTCTGTACTGACTGCAGTATACTTTATTCAGGGGTTATTACTACTTTATTGGTGGATTCATAACTCTTTCTCACACTCTCTCACTTGTTTTCATTTTACCATTCAGGATGGTACTTACTTCTAGGCTTTATCGACATGTTTTACCTGTATTTATTACAATCCTTTCCAGCAGTCTCACTTCTGTCATGTTTCAGTATTTCAACAGGTATATATTTCACACATGATTTGCTCATCTTCTGCAGCTGTACTTTTCAGCCTGCTGCAGGTTGTGTACTATTATATTACAGGTGGGGCATCTTTATTTAAGACTTTATTTCAGACATTTTCATTTTTCTGTTTGGATTACGGACTGCAACACACTTTTGTAATCAAGCAATACTAGCAAACACTCTTCCACTGTTACTTGCACAGTTTATTACTTAGTGACTACACTGCACTCTTTTGCTAACTGTCATACTTTTATATTTCTTTACAGTTACTGGGAGTGGATTACCGACCTGCCTGGTGGCACAACCACACCAGCCTATCGCCATAGGCTCTGTGGTTCACAGAACGGACACCTGCAGCTGTAATATAAATGAAGTAATATTGGAATACACATCTCCATAATATCAGCTAGTTTAATTTCTTACATACATAATTAAATGTAACTTACTCAGTAGTGGGGCATTGGGCATTTGCCGGGCCTCCTGGATCCAAAGGTTCAATTGGTCCTGCTTACGTCTCTTCAGGTCTGCATGGTGGTGATGGACCTGCTCACCAGTCCTTGGAATCCCTGTGGCACTGGTGAGATCATGAGCCAACCGGTCCCACGCCTCAGCCCTATATGCTCCCCACAGGACCTGGCGCTGAATGAGTTGGGCCTCATGATTGTGGACTAGGAGCCAAACCATGTATCTGGACTCCTCAACGCCCCACCTCTGTGCTCGAAAGCAACTACCCTCACCTACTCCTGACATTCTGGCTGCAAGTTAGTTCTACAATCGTTTATGCTGTGTATTTCCACTTATGGGGCTTATATATGCCGTTTTTCCCACACTTATCTGTGATTGGCCATTTTGGAATTGTATCAACTTCACAAAACCTGCTTTGTCATGCTCCACTTTCTATTCATTCATATATATTTGCTATTACTGCATTTCTAAATACAGCTGTCATGGCTTAGTGGTTCAGTACCTTGACTATGGTGCATGGTATCCTGGGTTAGAACCTGGCCACTGCTTTTTATATTTTATGACTGTCTAGACAGGCTAGGGGGTGTGTCTGTGTAAAGGCAGTTTTGATACAGCTTGCTCAACGTTGCCCGTCGGTTAGCTTGTTGGCGCTGTGCGCAGCTCTGCGCAAATGGGGTACGCTGGTTCACGCTTCATTTGGCTGTTAGCATGCATATTACGCTCAGCTCAGCTAGAGGCACACAGTTTCAGCGTGTTAAACCACTGCTCACCTACGGGCACTCATTTTACACCTGTTAAACCACTACTCACCTACGGGCAGATGCACTCACTTTGTTAAACTGTAGCTCAGCTATAGGCACATCTGGCATTTTTTATTGTTTTGTTATCTCACATTTCTTCAAAATAAATGGACTATTTCATTACATTTTACATAAAATATAATTTTATATGTGTACATATTTGTCAGGGACTTGCTTCATGCTTATTTTACTAAAAATAAAAATTGATGTTGTGGGGGCTCAAACCATGACTGCCTGCTCTTCAGCCGACGTCTTTACCGTTATGCTATTGCTTCTTGGCTTACTTTGCATATTTAGTTCTTATATGCTTTTCCACTGACTGCTAACTGTGGCTAAGCTACGGGCATGCCCGCGCAAACGAGCGCACTCACAGGCAACCATCTTTACGATTTAAATAAAATATATAACATGTTCATTTATATATTTTATGTTCATAGTCTGTGGGGGCATGTGTTGTGTTGTGTTTATTCACATTTCCATGGCCTCTGTCATGGGTGTTTACTTTGGGCACTTTTACTCTTCTGGGGGCGTGTCCACTTGCAGGGCTCGGCCTACGGACACGCCCCCTACTGTCTTCCACGGACCGTGTTAGCCTTAGGTGTGATTCAGCATGCCCTCATGCATATGCATGACATGCTGATGTCACACCGTTTAACTGCAGCCTCCGTGTAAGCCTTGTATCTCTTACACGGAGGCGTCGTGAATCCTGCCCATAGATTCTATATCACATACCATTTAAATCTGAAGTTCAAAGAAAATAGTTCAGCAAGCCATGTAACTCTATAGATTGCAAAATCTCTTCCTCTGGAAATGAAACATAAAAATACTTGGAGAATGACTGAAACAAGTGAGCTTCAATACAGACTCTTCCAACTAAAATTGTAAATTTATTTAGAATTGCAAAAGAAGGCAGTCTGTTTTCACAAAAAAGGGAACATATCACTGGGAATTTTGAATATTCATGTACAGCGAATGATACTTAACTGGGAGCTTTCAGGTTTACAGCAGTATTGAGGTACTAATACATATTAGAGGTTATCATTGACAGATTGTATTTAACCCTGCACTACAAACATCACATTCTGTCCATTATAACATGCCTCAGATATAGTAGCCAGCTTGTGGACTCTAGTCATGTATCCCAAAACAGTGCAGAATTCTCCTGCTATCACGCACCACAAAGACTATCCCTCTCCGAGCATTCCTAAGACAGAATTCATATTGCTCTCCATCCTCCGTGAACACCTCAGCCTCATTTCTGCACAAATATATTTGTGAAACTGAGGCACAAGGGCTCTTAAGTAGTAGCTTACAATCTCATGTGTCACTGAATCGCTGACTTTCTACATACTTGTATTTTCATGTTGCATGTTTCCAGCATTAGCTACCTGTCACTACACTGGGTTCTGTGAATACACTAGAATTGCAAAGATAAGTGAATAATATGATGAAGGAATTACCACTTTTATTAGGAGATTTGAGAGCTTCCCCAGCTCCTTGTAGGAACATAGGATCATAGGAGGTTACTAGACTATTGGCCCTGAGGCCCTTATAAGCCTAGCCAAGAGTTTAGCCCATGTTTAGACAAGTCAGCACCCAAAGCCCTATTTCAGCAGGGATACAGGTGAAATCCCAAGAGTGTATTTTCTGTTTCCCATCCAGTTATTCAGGTTGCTCTTAAAAAGGGATAATGAGGTACTCTGCTTGATGTGGAGAGGGAGTCTATTCCGCAGATGGGGGAGTCTCTGGAACACATCTGTCTTGCCAACAAGTCCTATTGATATCACAGACCAGGTTGAGGTTGCACGTATGGGTTGCTTGAGTGGAGTTTGACTTGCGGATATGCAGCAGTCCCATAAAGGTGAGGTCTGAGATTGCTTTATATGTCAAACAGAGGTCACCCCTGAGGAGTCTGTATGAAACTGAGTATCAGGATAGAACTTTTAGTTTATCTGTGTAGGGTAGGTGCTTGACGCCTTGGATTCTCCTGGTGAAGAACCTCTGTGGTCTTTTCAGCAGCTCGGTACATGCCGGAGGGGGCTTTGTACTCAATAATTGGCCTTATAAGAGAAGAATACAGGGATGTTATGACCTCTTTGTCCCTGGATGAGATACCCTTACTTATGAGGTGGGCCATGTAGAAAGCTTAGCATACAACCGAAGCAACATTGTGGTCAAAAGTCAGGTTGCTATCAAACTGGTTGCCCAAATCCCTCACTACTGATTGTGTACTTAGGACATTGTTATTAATGTGATAATATGTGGGGATGTCATTCTCCCCAAAGGTGATGCATTTTTTTGGCATTCAGCTTGTGGCCATGTTTCTGGCACCAGCCATTTGTTTGTGTGAGACCATCATGGAAGGTGTCCGCATCACTTGGGGAACTGATGACTGTACCCAGCTTGCAGTCATCTGCAAACTTGGGCAGCCATAGTCCACTGGTTTTGGCCTGTACCTCAGAGAAGTATATCCCGAATAACAGAGGCCCCAAGACTGATCCCTGGGGTATGATGCCCATTATGGGTTGACTGCTTGAAGTGGCTTCCTCTGTTTTGAATAGATGGATTCTATCAGTGAGCCAGTTTGCTACCCATCTGGAACATATGGATTGATGCCTAGTTGAGAGGGTTTATCTACTATGCCTGAGTGGGGCATAGTGTCGAAGGCTTTCGCCAGGTCAAGGTAGGTGGTGTGCACCATCTTCCCCTCACCCATGGCTTTGGTGACTGTCTCAAAGAAGTCGACCAGATTTAACAGACATGAACTCCCTTTGACAAAGCCAAACTGTGTGGGGTCGAGTGTTTGGAGGTTGCCAATGACCCTGTTAATGAGGTTCATGATAATCCATTCCATGGCCTTGCAGATCAGGCTAGTTAGGCTGATGGATCTATAATTTCCCAGATTGGTGGATGCTCTACCTTTGTGTAAAGGGATGATAGTGGCTGTCTTCCACTCAGCTGGGACAAAGTCGGTACTCAGGCTTTGGTTGAATAGGGTGCCTAATGGTGCTGCAATTTCATGCCTGAGTTCATGTAGGATGCAGTCAGGGATGTTATCGGGTCCCATGGAGGCTGTATCATTTGCCTTTGAGAGGGCAGTGATGACCTGTTCCCTAGAAATAAGGGGTGGGGACAGGTACTGTGGATGTCCTGGTTTACTGATGGGGGGACAGAGGGAAGAAGTTTTCACTGAATCTGTCAGCCAGTAGACTGGCTATAATTACAGTAGTTGTGTATGTGGTATCATTGACCACCAGTTCTGAACAGATCTGGGTGCTTTCTTTGAGGTTTTGGACATATGTGAATAATGCCTTATGATTGTCTGTAGTAAATGTGGCCAATTTGGACTCGGGGTTGGCTTTAGGGGATTTCACTAGTGCTCTTATTTGTTTATTCAGGGTAAGGAGAAATTGCTTCCAATTGGACTGTACATTTATATGTTTTAAAATCTAGGAATGCATGCATTAGTTTAATTTTATTCAATCATTAACCAAATATTTAATTGCTGGTAAGACCAAATGAGAATAAACTAATTGAGGTATGCCTGAATATGATAATTCTGAAAGAATGGTGCTTGATTCCTAACTGAATTTAATTGTTCAAATGTATGTAATGTTTCTTTGAATAGGTTTTGGTGTATATCTTTATTTGCACACACCCCCACCCCACACACACACTAAAGTACTTAATTCTCTCTCAGAAGTGTGCATTTACATTACGTATAATACACAGACCTTGATCTGGATCTCGCATTGGCAGGTAAAGACCAGCTGACTCATAAGTTTTGTATGTATATAACATTAGCAGGCTTATTAGCTTTTTATACCTGACACATACCTCTGTGATTGCTAATACTGTATTCATGATAGCCTATCTTGGAAACTCCAAAAATGCACTTACCAATCACAATTTTTATACTGTATCCTTATGTCCATATGTAACCGGTTAATATAACTATGTTGCAGTATGTTAATTCTGTTTCACTACATCACCACAGGAAAAATATGTGTGTCTTGTTCATATATATGTATTCTGTAAAGGAGTAACAATATATATATAATACAAATATGAATACATACATTGCAGAATGGTAATGTAACAGGAACCAGAAATCTGTAGAGTGTAAAATAACTGATGTTGTTTGCCATTAACTTATCAGATTTCCTGCTACCTTCGACTTAATAAAAAGTCAGCAGCACTTTGAGAATACATTGCATGAGACATTAAACAAAGTAGGTATTCCTTATAACATACAGTAAACACAACATTTAAGATTCCCCTGTTCTATTTTGCTGACAGCTACACTTGCATGCATGTCATGGTTCTGGGAATATACTGCAGTCTGCTGTCAGGCATGTCCATCTACTGCAGTAGTTATAGATTTGAGAAAGTAGAGCAGGACCGTATCTGTAAACCAAAGAAGGCAGAGCAGGATGATATATGTAGACCAAAGAAGGCACAGCAGGTAGAACCAGATACATGAAAGGGTGGATGTCTTTGTCAAACTGTATCCTGTCTGATTACACCCTGAAGACATGACCTAAGCTAACTCCTAACACCTTCAGCTTCCTTGGCAATGTCTGCAGGGCAATTGTTATTTGTATATTGTTATACTGAAGGGATCCATTGGAGCATTCCATCCAATCACCAGCCCTTTTTGCCATCACTGTTATAAGGAAGGGCTGTGTGTATTTGTGGTGGAGTAATTGTGTGCACTGTACTCCACATTGGGATGTGCCTCTGTATTCCCAAGGTAAATCATATATAGTCCATGGAAGTCCAGGCTTATCCTCTAAAATCTCAGAAATAATAGGCTTGCTATGCACAGTTCTGACATCTGAAAGGTGCTTAACATTAGAGGATTATAAGTGGGTCACCAGTCATAACCATCTTATTATGTGTTCGAGACATGGATGCCACGAAATTAGCTCCTGAAGTGATTCTTGGCATCCATGTCAAGAGCACGTAATAAAGGATAATGATTGGAGATCTAATCATAATTCTTTGTAGTACATGGAACTTTACTATTAGTTACAGCTGTAAGTCACTTAGCAAGCACTGTCAGAAAGACAGTGTAAAAGATAGAACAAGTCTGGAACAGATTATTGGCACAGACAGCAAGCAGAACGATAGCTGTTTTTAATTCTGCCGCAATTGTTTGCTGGAAGATTTAACTACTTATCATGATACTTGAGCTTAACAGCTGCAGCTGCTTAACATTTGTTAAGATAAGATTTTTGCACTAAAGAAGTGTTTAACCAATTTACTCTTTTCCAGATATCAGAGCATAATCATCATGCACATAGGTTAGTCTAGCTAACTACCCCATATGAGAATCAAGCCTGGTACTTTGTGTCTGTAAGGTAAACACCTTAACCATTATGCCAACCACCCACCCTGCATGTGTTGCAAGTTTTTTAAGCATATCTCACCAGTTTTAAGATTTAGTCTAGCTCTAGGGCATTAACAATGGTCAATTTTTTTGGAAGACTGACTGAAATGTTTCATATATTTTTAAAGTTCTTTGAGCTTCCCATCACTCTTCACTTGTGGCCAATATCTATGTGGCAGCATGCCTATCAACCTCTGAGTGCAAAAAATCTGGACAAAGCCTGACAAAATGGGGGTGGGGCAAAGGCCCAAAAATTGGGACATATTTTAAATATTGCTCTTAGAAAGTTGCTAGACTAACAGGGTTTCTGTTAATGTACATTTTCTGAAGGCCATGAAGTCTGAATCTCAAATGTATGTCATTATTCAGTTACTTCAACCCTCAGATCATCCCAGCAATTTGCTAGAAAACCATAAACTTTATGAGAAATAGACCAATAATATGAGGAAAACATCTGGACATGCTGTGAACATCTGGACAGTTGAGAGGCCTGGGTAGCAGTAAGTATGTTACAGGATTAAAGATGTAATAGACTTGCAGCTCTTATATTTTTTCTGTAACTGCTGTAGTACATGGGAGCAGATAAAGCTCCACACACTACAAAAAAGTATGATCAGGTCTCGCTGATCACAAGCTACTCTGTTATGTGTTCTTGATATGGATGCTATTGAGAAAAACACAACAGACTTGTTATGATCGAAGACCCAGTCATAATCCACTGTTATATGTGGTGCCACATGCTTTAATGATGATGGTTTTGTGGCTCTTCTGGGCAAGTTACTTTTCTTGGTGCAGTATGTCCACATGTACCTCCGTATACCTGCCATGACTCCACAGTACATTCCATAATTTACACATTAGTGAATTGTGAACCATGCTGAGGATCTTCATTTGAATAACTTCTGCACACATGCATACCTAGACCCATCCATGTACACAGCAATGTATGACAGTACTCTGGAATGACAATACTTTAGGCATTTAGGGTATGTTTATGAATGCTGTAGAGCACTTGTATGTGGTTTGTGCCTCACACCACCCTGTGTATTAGCTAACTTTGCTTAAGAACCCTGTCCAATATTCAAAGGGCATTAAACTGGTACAAAAATATATATATCCCCAAATCCTGATAAGTCAAAATATGTTACATTTTTTGATACACTAAATTGGACATTTTGTCTTCTCTGAATGCAATTGTACAAGCATGAATTCTGCATAGAAGCTTCATCCATAATCCTGAATAAGTGTATTAATCTCTACTCCACTGTTAAAAAAAAAGTCCATTTGTATCTCACAGATTTTCAGCATTTATAAGTACCAAAAAAAGTAGACTTACTCTCACCTCTTATTTTCTCAAATTGTGGAACTTTTGATATGAAACTTTAGAAATAATGTTATTTTGGGAAGTAATGTTTCTTTATATGAATTTGATCTTTTAACTTTCCAAATAAATAACCCTCTCTGTTTTCAGTGAATATACTGCCATGCACTTATTACTCAGATCAGTATAATTTTACTAGATGTTCTTCATGCTTTTAACTGTATTTCCTGTAGTTTCATCAGTCTAAAGTGCATGCATTCACTTAAACATTTTTCTCACAGAGCAGCTAAAAATCAAAATTCAGTCTGTCAAGCAAACCATCATCTATACAATATTTAGGAATTAGAGTAACTATGGTAATAGTTGTAAAGATCTAATTAATTTCTAAGTCATCATTGATGACATAGTATCCTTAACTCTGACATGGAAAGCCCATATTAACTGTCTGAAAAAAATGCAGTTGCCAAAATGATTGCATTCATCCAAATGATTTACACTGAAATACTGATTCAGCACAGCCTCAGAACTGCTAATAAAACGGTTACAATTTACTTGTGTTCTTTTTGTGGCATCCTTTAACCCCAGATTACATCCCCGATAACATATAAGAAACACTGAGTGTGGTGGCATTGACCTTCCGGGTCTAATGCTGCATTTTGTGCATCTGTTATAAAAACCCATACATCAAAACATAGCTATGTATGTTGTTTAGAAAAACTGAACTGAGTAATCAAACCACTTTAAATCCTAGCAAAACATTGTAGCTGCATTATACCTGGCAATACTTCAACCATGGGTTACTAGATCCAAAGCATCATGGCTTTAATATAATACTAAAAAAATTAAAGACACCATTTGTCTTAAGTCCTACATGACAATATTCCAGAAACAGTGCAAAAGTAAAATCCAAAACAGCTAGCGATACTATTAATAGTTTAAAAGCCGCAATTAGCTCTAGAAACTATTTCTGAATAAAATATAATCTTTTAAGGGACCTCAAAAACCTACCCACTATGTAGCAGGGACACTGTAGTGCTATAAATGTTTGGACAGTTTCTCTAGTCACTCCCTGTCAAAAGATTGCAATAGATATTTCTTTAATTGTTCAAAGTTTCTTGTGCAACAGGAAATTGATGGTACTGGTATGTGAAAGTATTTTGACTATGGTGGTGAAAAAAGAAACTAAGCTAAAGGAAGGAGTTGTGATACTGGAAGAAGAAACAGGGAGTAAGGCTAATGTTGCACCTATAGCTAGGTCTGAAGACTGTGAGGATGGAGATACGGAGTTATTAAAACTTAATATTAAGGATATTCATAAATCATTGGGAAGAATGTTGTCTGACTTGAAATACTTAACAGAGTTGCTGTCTAGATATGCTAAAAGACTTGAAACATTTCAAGTAATTGACTCAAATCTTCTTTGTTGGCAATTGGATTAATGGTTAAGATGCTTACTTTACAAGTACAGGGTTTGATTCACTCATTTGAGGGATGCATGGCTAGACTTATAAAGGCCCCAGTAGTCATAAGCCTAGTATACACTTATGAAACTATAATAAAATATTGTTGATCAAGCACATGACATATGTGGTTAGCTAGTACAGAAGTTTGGCCAGTAGTATATATTGATCAATGGACGGTTGCCTAAGAAGACAGGCCAAGACAGAAAAGGCTAAGTTTGAATGGAGTGTCTCAGGGTGAGGAAGGGGCGGATTGATTCAACTTGGTTAAAACAAATATATACATTTGAGTGACTCCACTAAGAAGTCATTGGAAATGAAAAGCACATAGCAGTTGCTTATATATTTCACCAATTGAAAATATAATAAACTGTAAATAATTATTCTACAGTTTATGTCAAGAAATGAGAAGGATGAAAGGTTACATCAGCTGTTGCAGTGAGGAAAGAGATGTACATTAAAATGTTGACCAATATTAATATACCGTAATTTTTCTGGGATTACATCGGAGTAGAGGCAACAGTTTATTGAAGTGATCAAGGAATGATGAAGACAGAAAATAAATATAAATTAACTTTTACAGTGGTGTGAAGGCATTTTTCTCAGAGGTCATACAGAGATTTACACTTGTAAGAATGGTAATGGTGAAATTGAAAAAAGTGAGATATTTAATTGATAATAATGTAGTGGAAGTGAGACAGTTTAATCCTACAAAGATGGTTAATAAAAAGTGTCATTTGGAAGCTGAATTGGAAGAGCAGGATGGCCAGGATGTGAACGAAAGAGTATATATATATATAAAAGTTGTTGAATAATATTTTAAGACTGGCCCTTTGATGTGCTTCTTGGTATTGATTAATAATTAAAAACTATTTTTGAAGTAATGCTAGCTGGGGCTCTTTGTGACTGGAAATGTACAGCCTTCTTACTAGGTTTTATGAATAAGATCATGGATCAAAGAAGTGAGTGAAGAACTATTTAACATTTTATAACAATACATTCCCTCGGATTCACTATCCTTCCGTACAGTACTAGTTTAGTCCTATATGGAAGTGGACATTTAGGAACAGGACAGCAGTGCGCCATGCATATTAATGAAGGCGAGCTGCCTGAGCTCCTAATTTTACATGGAGTGTGTAAGACTGCAGGGGGCATGTCTGAGAGCAGAGCTTTCAGATTATACATGCCCCTGCAATGAGGAATATTAGAGTAGTAATAAAAGAATGAGCAAGACCGCTCATAGGTGCTCGCATACCCCCAGCAACACCCCCCCCACATGTACAAGAGCAATAGTTAAAACAACAAATATAAAGATTTTTTTTTTATGAAACAGATTAAATTTAACTGTAGGTGCATGGGTTTGTGCATCACTTAGCTATGGTTAATGCAGCTTAAATGGCACAAGAGGATAAAAAGCAAGATATATGCAAATGAAGCAGTACAGCAATAGTGTAATGGGAAGAGCATTCACCTTACGAGCAGCTATTCCCGGTTCGAGTCCCACTCCAGTACATTCCATTTTCCATGTCAAATCACTTTATGGCCAATATTTGTAGTTGCATAACATACTAAATAACATATATTTGTGAACTGGAGTACTGCATTAAATGCAGATGTGAGGTGTCAGTGTCATAATGTTGCAAAGTCCACAGATAATCACAAGTGCCCCATACAGTATATGTACACAGGAATCAGCGATACAAATGGAAGGTAAAATGTGTAATGAATGATAACTCCATATAGTTTCCAAATCCACCACCTTCCAAAGAACCATTGGACATTACTGTCTAAATTAGAGTGGTGGTAAGCAGGAGTAAGACTAGTAAGTGTAAGTGTAAGCAATATCATGCAGTAGTAAGCAGGAATAAGCATATTTAAGCAGTAGTAAGTGAGTTTAATCCCATTTGCACAGGGCTAAGCAATATTGATGCTAACTCTCTGTAAGCATATTTAACCGGAGGTTAGCATTGCTTACCTTTGCTCAAACCCATGCAAACCAGCTAACAGTTGCTTAAAAGTGCCTTCATCACTCTGTATGCAACAGCTGCTGTTCTGCCCAGAAACAAAACAAACAGCCTTTGCAAGTCCTGAACCCAGGACCCTGTACACTATAGTCACGGTAGTTAACCACTAACACATCACAGCAGTACAAAAGACTGAGGTATCAGCAAACAGATCCTCACTATAGGAAATTCAAACTGAACATGTGAAAGGAATCTGTATACAGTGTTATGTTGTATAACCTACTACATAACAAAAATATGTGAACTGGAGTACTACAGTAAGCCCAGATGTGAGGTGTCATTGTAATAAAGGATTGAGATCCTCTAATAAACACAAGGACCCCATAGAGTGCACGTAAACATAAATCAAGGATACCAAACACATATATAACATGTAATGAATAATAAATCAATACCAAAAAGCAAATAGAATACAAATTAAAAATTAAGCAACACTAAACATTGCACAGCCCAGCTTACTAGGTGTAAGCAATGTGTAGGCCAACTAACTCAATTTGCCCATTGGTATACCCCTTTAAGCAATGCCAAGCTTAGATAAGCAGGTTTGCCCATAGCTTAGCCTTTTCAAAACCATCCCATCATGGCAAAGTACGGGAAATCGGCCTTATTTAAACCCAACAGGTGGGAATACATCTCATAACTGGTTGTAGCTTCTGCTTGTAGGCACTATGTCTGGAATAGGAGAGGGTGTGCACTTTTGGGTGCAGTTCCAGGGCATACAGGAGTCCATAATCATGGCAGGACTCCTTGTGAATAACCATGAGCAGAGACTGCTGCAGGGCCAGTACCAGGGTTCCCAATATAAAGCAGAAGCCTGGGACCGTCTCGCACGTGACCTCACCAGTGGCACTGGAATACCCAGAACTGGTGAGCAGGTCAAGCATCACTATGCCAACCTGACGTGGCAAAAGAGGGATCTCTTGAATCAGTGGATCCAAGAGGCTAGTGGGACAGGGGAGGTCCCAGCCATGTGTAAGTATCACTCCACTACCTGTTTAATAATTGCCAACTCATGTATATTATGGATAGGTATGGCTAAATATTCCTCTTATGTCCTTCACAGCGGCAAGTGAGTGGACCGTGAACAAGAAGGCCCATGGAAGTTGCCTGGAGAGGTTGTGATGCGAAGCAGGTTAGTAATACTCTTGCATGTACTGTCAGAGGAAATAAATCTAAAAGTAGTAGTAAGTTAATTGCCTGTATAAAACCTGCATTGCTTAAGGCATGTACTGCATACACCAGAGAATATGGCAGGAAGAGTCCCATATAGGTTGTATGTAAATAAAAGCATAATAGCCTGACAATAAAGGTCTAACTGCTGGACTGCATGTGTTTACTCTGGTATCATATGATAATTTAGATTTGCAATCACTTAATCGTACTGTTGTATTAAGCACTGTTACCCACACTGTGCACCATAAATAAAATGTGTAGGAATGTTTGTATATGACTGGTGTAATCCCAGGAGGTCATATAGTACAACTGAGAGAGACATAGACAGAAAACAGTAAAAAGACAACAAAATTCAAATAGCACATGCAACTGAAATGCAAACTGTTGTATTTTTAGCACACACAGCCATGGTTCGAATCCTGGGAGTTGTAGTAGGCTGCATACAGAATCATACCCCACAACTGTACAGAATGTCCAGTAAATAGGCCCATATCTGCTGCCTGTCCCCCTGGGAAAACTGTGGGATTATCCCAGATGTTTAGGCAGCAAACAAGAAATACAACTGATCGTCACACATCTATAAGAAAAAAACTGTCACTCTAGCAACTCCCCAAAATGTTATGAGAGTAATAAGCCAAGTATGCCCCATCTACACCCCTATGTTGTCAAGCTGTGACCAGAGTATGTACAGCAATGGAGTGAGACGTATGTGCATAATACTAATGTGGAATCTGGTAATTTGTGTGGCAACATTCAGGTAGTGCTAATAAACATTGCTCCCACAGGTTCATCAGATATGAACACTGTGCCTACAAATAAAAGATTGATACCCTGTACTGGTACTGTTTACTTTGGTATTGTAGGGCATTGTTATTGGTGCAATTGCTCTGAATAATAAGGTATTACTCATCACTGTCACCCACACTGTGCTACATAATATAACTGTCTAGGAAATCCTGTATAAGAGTGTTATAAGTCACTAAAGGTTTAAGAGGGCAATAGTCTAAATATGTCCCAGTTCACCTGCATGTGGTCAAGACATGCCCAGAGTCTCTACAAAAAGAGATGGACAGGTATGTGGATAATATCAACCTGGAATCTGGGAGTATATGTAGAAACAGTTAGTGTTAACAAACAATTCCTCCACAGGTATACCAGGTAAGAGGTGTATACTGCAGGTAAAACCAGTTCATGTATATAGGTGTCGACAGCCATGCCACTGTCCAAAGTAAGGCAGTAGAGTAGTGTACTAATACTTGTAAGGTACAGATAACAGCACTGACTAGGAAAGTAATGCGGACAGAAATATACTAGTTGTTAATTGACATCTCCTCTTCCACCATATCTGCAGCAATAACCTAAATACCCAACTCAATTGGTATGTGCTGACTTAACTGTAATGTTGGGACATATGGCCTATTGTTCAATAATTATTTAAATCAGTTTCTATGCATGTGCTATGTTGAAATACTCCCACATTGGTAGCATGGTGCCATCAATGTATCTGCGTGCTGTTGTAATTACCACTGTGGTCCCATATATGCATGTGTTTTGTTTGCTATGCAACTGTTCCAAATCTGGTGTCTGGGTTAATGGGAATATCAATGCATGCTGTTATACCTAATACTGGAATGTGTTGACTATTACTAACCCACATATGTTGACAAAACATAAACACCATAGCACATATGAGAATGCAGGTCCCAACGGACCCACCTATCCCACCTCAGCTGGCTGTGGCACTGGGCACCAGCACGTCTGAGGCCCAACCCGGGATCTCCTTGTCTGTTGGTCCTGCACCACCTTCATGTGGAACTGTCTCAGGGGATGGGGCTCACCCCCCCTGGGAGCGGGCACACAGACAAGAACCTGTCATCCATCACCAGATCCGGGTCATGGTGCTTAGCGAGCTCAACCAGCAGTTTGGAGATCTGCTATGCTAGCTCGCGGGCCGCATGTTGTGACTAGAGGGCCGGCCTGGCTGTCTGACTCAGCCTCCAGCGCAGCCACCTTTCGGGGCTTTGAAGGTGCAGTGGTGACTGCCCATGGGTGGGGACCTCAGTCCAACTGTTTCCGCTAGGGTGCTCATAGGCTTCCGATTTCCCAACACTCCTCCCCATCAAGGTGTTTACCCCACACATGTGTCATATACCACCCCTGTATGCATCTTGTTTGTCTTGTCTGTTAACCTACCCAACCAACCTCCCCAAATATACCTACTATCCCTCCCCAACATCCCACTCTCACCTGAAAAAAAGGGCAATCTGTACCCCAAAAAAAATCTCGCCCCATACATAGCTGTCCATTTTGCACATGTGTCCACTGGACACATGCAATCTGATCTAATTGGCTTCACAACATATTATTGTTGTCCTTACCTCTCTCTCAATGGTTTGAGTGTCCAAATCTATCCCCAAATTCACTGAATATGCACAGCTGTTGCTGTAGAAGAAATAGGCAGTTATGGACATTCCTTACACCATTCCTGCACATCCCTAGCTATTTTCCCTACTGTCTTTCCCTCATTGTGTCCCTTTTTCACCTCTTTCCTATCAACCATTTTTTCTTTACTTTTAAAGAAATTAGCACAGGAGTAAGAGGGAGTAAACACTTTTAAGCAGCAGTAAGCAAGTTTAAGCCTGTATACGCAGGGGTAAGCAATACCTACACAGGTTAAGCAACTGAGAAGCTAAATCAGTATATGAAACTGTAACCAGAAGTTAGCAGTGCTTACCTCCATGCAAATGTGCTTACAACTGCCTTAATCACTCTGTATCCAACAGCCCATTTTCTGCCCATCAACAAACTAAGCAGCCCTTGCAGATCTTGAACCCAGGACCCTGTACAACATTGTCATAACAGTTAACTACTACACCATGACCACTGTGAAGACAGTTGTTGTTTTTCCAATATATCTGTCAATACACATTACTTATTTATTTATTTATTTCAGTTTGGTGACCGGGGAAGTCCACTGGGCCCATGAGTACCCATTTTCAGTGGAGGCCCAGGGAGAAAAGCTCCAACTATTACATAAACATTTAAGATACAAAAGTATGTAAGTTACAAAAAATAAAGTACAGTTTACATGAATGAACATTCTGTATCAGGCTTAATAGACAAAAGGCAATTATGATGTATCAGCAAGGCTGTACTGTGGAGATTCACTTAGAAAAAAATCATCATAACAATTGAAGTGCAGCAAACTTATACAAAACAATCGATTAAAGTAAGGAAACAGTTTACAGGCATTAGTTTGACAAAAGAGGTTATTTACAATATTTACAAGGAAGATAGATATAGTATGTTAAAGTAAGGAAACCATTTAAAAGCATACATTCGACATAAGAAGCTATTTACAATATTTACAAAGTAGATAGATATAGAATCTTCAGAAGGAGTTGCAGAGAGCTAGAGACAGCTCAGGGAACTAGATGTTGGGGTGTTAGGGAGAATAAGGAGCAAGGAGTAAAAATTCCTTTGGGTAGTAGTTAGAAGGACTTAGACAGGGTGGAAGCAGGAACATTTTCTATTTGGAGTGCAAGTAAGTGAAAAGCTGGGTTTTAAAGTTTTCTGAGTTAGTTATTGTCCTGAGTGTGGAAGGGAGAGAATTCCATTTCTTACCTAGTGAGAAAGAGAGGAGAAGCTGACCAGCAGGCTGTTTTGGTTTGTGGATAGAGATTAGGTTTTGATTTTTGGATCTAAGAGGTCTATTGGGGGTGTAGGAGGGAAGGATGTTTATTATATAAGTCAGCACTAAAAAATTAAAAGCACTACACCCTCACAAACTCCCTTTGAGTACCTTGTTCCCCATTGGCCCTTTTTTTCAATTATAAAGGAATTCCCAATGCTATTCTAGCATGTCCAAAGGTCAGTTGTCAATCTCCTCTCCGGTCCAGCTGGTGAATTTGGGAATCTTGAGGCAATGTTACAACTGCCTCATGTACACAGACAACCCTCTCCTCCTCCCAACAAATTCCAATACATGGGAGAGATGCAACCATATAGCCATACTGTAGGCAAAGCTCTCTCAACTCTCTCAACTCAGTACTGACAAAACCAGTCAAGAGGAGAAGGAAACCACACTCACTACAATTACAGCCTCACATAGACCTAACACAACAGCAAACCAAACACATAAACACACAAAAACATACTCGGAGGCTCTAAATAAAAATCTGCCTAAGCAGCAGAGACCTCCAAAGCAGACACCCAAGCAACCGCTACCCCAAAACAAAACACGTGCAACACATAGCTTACAAAGCCAGTGTGTCGGACAGTCACAGCCCTTAAGGCTAAACAAGACACCTGATACACTTGTAATAGGTGACTCTATCATCAGGCACACTGACGTCTCGCTCACCAGGCTGAACAAGGAGAAGGTCACGGTGAGCTGCCTGTCGGGCACTAGGATCTGCCACATAACACAAGCACTCAGGTCACTCCAAGGCAAGTACAAATATGACTCAGTCATTGTCCATGCTGGTGTGAATGACCTGAGATGTATCTCCCTGGACTACATGAAAAGAGACATAGAGGAGCTCTCTGAGCATGTAGCCCAGGCCGGTATGACCCTGACCTTGAGTAGCATCTTATCCTCACCAAGAATGTTGCCACAATATGAAGACAAGATGATCAATTTCAACAATTGGCTTAAGTATTGGTGTCATTTAAAGTGGATCCAATGCCTGTCAGCATGGGATGACATGTTCGACAAGCCATGATGCTTTGCTAGGGATGGCTTGCATCTGTCACCCCTGGGCTTTTGGATATTGGCAAAGGCTCTTGCTACCCCCATAGTGCCTTTTTTAGGCAAGGCTCAAAAGACAAACCCACCTCCATAGGTATCACAAGGGATAAGAAACTAAGAGTAATGCTACTCAACGCCAGAAGTCTAAACCTCAAGATGCATGCACTCGAAACTCTCCTTAGCATGGAGTACATCAATATCTGTGCAGTAACAGAAACCTGGTTCAAGGCTCCTGAGAGCACCCCAGCACTACCAGGTTATACCTCATACCATGCTATTTGGCCCCAAAACTTGGACCGAACCACAAAAGGAGGGGGAGTATCAATATTCGTCAAAGATACCCACACCTCCAGGTTGGTGGCATAGCACAAAGCATCAGAGGCTATCCATGTGCAACTAACAGTGGGTAAAACTGCCTTCCAGTTTATAGCCTGCTACAGACCACCCTCCCAAACCCAGGAACCCCACTCGGCCTTCCTGAGAACACTGGAAAATATGAAGGTCTCTCCAAACACCATTATATTGGGTGACTTCAACTACCCAAACATAGACTGGGAGCATTACTCTAGCTCCAACACCCTAGCCCAAAGATACCTAGAATTTATAAACTCAAATGCTATGGAACAACTTGTTACCACTCCCACAAGAGGGGAAAACATACTGGACCTGATCATCACCAACATGGGGACTCTATGCTCCAGACCAGAAGTGTATCCCTCATTGGTAAGATCAGACCATAAACTAATCTCACTGGATATTCACATCCCAACTCCACCCCCTGCCCTGAAAACCACAGTGAAAAACTTCTCTAAAGCAAATTTCACACTCCTCAAAACCGAGGTGGAATACTTCAAAGCCCCCGGGCCTGTGGAAAATATGGGCCAGACCGCAGAATCCTTTATAAACGCATTCTATGTACACCTTCAGGAATGCATGGATCATGCAATCCCAAATAAAACCAAGACCCAATCCTCCAAAGGCAGACGTCCTGTCTGATGAACCCCAGCCATAAACAAACTATACAATAGAAGGAGGAAGCTACTACATGATAGAGCAAAATCCCAAAAAGGGAAGGCATCTTTGATCAGTATTAGCAAAAAACTACGGGCACTCATAAAATCGTCTAAGGCCAGCTTTGACAGAAAAATTGCACAGGACACTAAGGATAATCACAAGGCTTTCTTTAGTTATGTTAGGAACCTGGGTGGGAATTCCCAGATATGCTCAGAATTAGTCCAAAATGACAAAAAATACACCAAACCCACAGACATTGCCAACATCCTAGCTGACAGGTTCAGCGCAAACTTCTCTCCCCCCCTCCCCACCAAAAGGGTAAATATCTATCCCAGCAGAGTGCTGCCCCCCTAACATCTCAGATGCTCAGGTAAGAACTGCCCTCTCCAAAGCAAAAAACACCTACTTGAACTCCAAGAAGAGCTAAACCCAAACATAAAACTACTCTTTAATCTCAGCCTTACTACAGGATATGTACCCAAAGAGTGGTGTACAGCAACAGTGGTCCCTCTCTGCAAAGGTGGTGCCTCAATGGATCCTGGAAACTATTGCCCCATAAGCCTGACTAGCTTGGTCTGCAAAGCTATTGAAATGATCATCATGGACCTCATAAATAAAGATATTGGGGACCTACAGACACTGGATCCTACCCAGTTCGGCTTTGTTAAGGGCAGATCCTGCCTCTTAAACCTGGTTGATTTCTTTGAAACAGTCACCAAGGCCATTGATGAGGGGAAGGTGGTCCACACAGCCTACCTGGACCTCGCAAAAGCCTTCGATACAGTACCCCACTCAGGCATTAGAGATAAGCTCACCAGCTTAAATATAAACCCCAATGTCACTAGATGGGTTGCAAACTGGCTCAAGGGCAGAACCCACATGGTTAGAATTGCTGGAGCCATGTCAGACTCCAAACCAGTTACAAGAGGCATCCCACAAGGCTCAGTCCTGGGACCTCTCTTTTTCGGTATATATTTCTTGTAGGTACAGGCCAACATGGAAGGACTATGGCTGACCAAGTTCGCAGATGACTACAAACTGGGCGCCATAATCGACTCTCCAGCTGACACAAGCATCCTCCAAAAGGGCCTCATAGAAACAGACAACTGGTGCCAGAGCAATGGCCTCAAGCTAAATGCCAAAAAGTGTATAGTCATCCCCTTTGGCAAAAACAAAGTGCCCACAAATTACCACATAGGTGGCAATCCATTAAGTACAGAAGAAGTAATTAGGGACCTGGGGACCCAAGTTGATAGCAATCTCTCATTTGACAACCACGTGGCCAAAGTGGTTAGAAAAACATTTTATATAGCCCACCTAATCATGAAGGGATTCACATCTAGATCAGGGGAGGTCATCATGCCTCTTTACTCATCCCTCATCAGGCTCATAATTGAGTACAATGACCCTTTTGGGATGTACTTTACCAGACACCTGCAGCAACTGGAAAGACCCCAAAAGTACCTCACCAAGAGGATCAAATGGCTGAAACAGATGCCATATGCTGCCCGGTTAAAGAAACTCCAGCTCTACTCAGTGGCATGCCGCCTGCTCAGAGACGATCTGTGCCTGACGTATAAAGCCATGTCCTACTCAGAATTAATGGACATGCTGCACCTTAGAAAATTCAAATCCCATCGAGCTACGCGCTCGAGAGACTTGAATCTCAGCACTGAAATAAATAGGACATGCTGGAGGGACAGATTTATAACCCAGAGGCTACCTTCACTCTGGAATAAAATCCCAGTCCAGGTTAGGCAGAGTCCCTCATTGACTCTTCAGGAGGAATCTTGATGAGTGGATGGGAGATCGTAGGTTTACCCCAGGTATCACTTCTGTGTCACTGTTAGACAGAGGCACAGTATACTAACCTCGAAAAAGGGCATAGCAAAATTAATTTAAAATGGGTGGCGAAAGCCAAACACACTTTGGCTAGGGTTATAAATGCCCTAGGGCAGATAGCCTAGTATGAACCTATGAACCTATAAACCTATGAACCTATTAGAGCTGGACATTTGTTTGGGTGAAATATAAGTCTGTGTGCTGTGGTGAGTTGGAAGTAGTCTAGATAATTTGGGATTTCCAGCTAGTTTAGAGATTTAAGGGTATGGCAGTGATGGGTGGAATATTTGGATCTGGAGGCAAATTTAGAGATTTTGTTATAGCTGTTTTCCAGTTTAGAGGTATTGGTGGTGGTCAGGTTAGTTGGATGAGGAGCTCCATGTAATAGGGATGGGAGGAGGTAGGTAGTAGTTAAAGTACGTCTAGTAGTGTTTGAGAGAAAGAGGTTGTTCCTATAAAGCATTCCTAGCTTTTGGTGGGATTTCTTTATATTTTGTTGGACATGGATATCGAACTTGAATTGTTCATCTATAGTAATGCCAAGAAGTTTTGCAAAGGGAACTACTTCAATGGGAGAGTTGGAATGGCTGAGGACTTTAAATGAATTTTTGTCAAAAGAGAAAGTCTTGGAGGGAGAGAAAAGTAGAAGTTTAGATTTATTTGCATTTAGAGACAGGTGATTTTTGTAGCATCCAGTTTTCAGTAGTAGAAAAGGCAGCTTGTGTTTTAGTCAGAAGTTCAGGGAGGTTGGAGGCAGAGCATACTATTGTAGAATTGTCTGCATATTGAATGATTTTGGCATCAGGAATGGCAGAGTGAAGGTTATTTATAAAGATGTTAAATAGCATAGGTCCGAGGATAGACCCATGGGGGATGCCAGCTGGGTTAGGAAGAAAGGAGGAGATGGTGTTCTTCCATTTAACTGCTTGAGATCTCTCAGACAGGTGGCGAGAGCCATGCCACAGTGGTAAGAGCGAGATGTAGGTTGGAGAGATGATGGATAAGATGGTTGTGGGAAACAGTGTTGAAAGCCTTGGAAAGGTCAAGTAGAACTGTGGAAACTAAATGACCTGAATCTCAGGCTTGGTTGACAGTTTCTAAGAAGGAGAGTAGAGCAGTTATGGTGCTATAGCCAGGGCAGAAGCCATGCTGGGCAGATGTTAGGAGTTGGTTTTGGATTAGGTAAGGTATGCATTGGAGATGGATACATTTTTCTAAGATTTTGGAGAGTGGGGAGAGCAGCACAATGGGCTGGAAGTTTGAAATGTCAGTATTCTTGCCACCTTTGTGGAGAGGAAGAATGTAAGCAGAGCACTATAGTTTGGGTACATATGACTCCTTTATAGATCTGTTGATTATGATGCTAATTGGGATTGCAATACTGTTGGCTGCGCATTTCAGGAAGGAGGAGGGAATATTATCAGGAACATTGGAGCAAGGTTTAAGTTTTGATAAGAGTCTTTTTATGAGATTAGTGAAACTGGTTTAAGCTCAAACATAGGGTGGTTAGGGGAAGAGGAATGGAGGTTAGGTGGATTATTATTAGGGAAGGTCTTGGCCAGGTTGGGGATAGCTTCAATAAAAAATGAATTCAATTTGGAGCTTAGTTCAAGGTCAGATATGCTTGGGTCAAGGCAGGGGTTGTTCTTGGAGCCGTGGTTGAGAAGGGAGCTTATGTATTTCCAGAATTGTTTGGGGTTATAGTTATTGTTCATAGGTTCATAGGTTCATAGGTTCATACTAGGCTATCTGCCCTAGGGCATTTATAAGCCTAGCCAGAGTGTGTGTGGCTTTCACCACCCTTTAGGATGAGAATACTATACCCATTAGTTTGCTGTGCCTCTGTCCAGCAGTGACACAGAGATGATTCCCGGGGTAAACCTACGATCTCCCATCCACTCGTCAAGATTTCTCTTGAACAGAGTCAGTGAGGGGCTCTGCCACACATGGACTGGGATTCTGTTCCATAGTGTAGGGAGTCTCTGGGTGATGAATCTGTCCCTCCAGCACGTCCTATTTATATCCGTGTTGAGGTTTAAGTCTCTTGCTCTCGTGGCTCTGGTGGATTTGGATTTTTGAGGTGGAGCATGTCCATTAATTCCGGGTTGGACATGGCCTTGTATGTCAGGCACAGATCACCTCTGAGCAGACGGTATGCGACTGAATAGAGCTGGAGTTTCTTCAGTCGGGCATCGTATGACATATGTTTGAGCCCCTTTATCCTTTTGGTGAGGAACTTTTGGGGTCTTTCCAACTGCTGCAGGTGTCGGGTAAGGTACATTCCGAATGGGGCGTTGTACTCAATCATTGGTCTGATAAGTGAAGAGTACAGGGGTACAATGACCTCTCCTGATCTGGATGTGAATCCCTTCATGATCAGGTGGGCAATGTAGAAGGTCTTCCTAACCACTTTGGCAATGTGAGTGTCAAAAGAGAGGTTACTGTCAACTTGGGTCCCCAGGTCCCTGATAACTTCTTCCGTGTTTAATGGATTACCACCTATGTGGTAATTAGGGGTTACCTTGTTTTTCCCAAAGGGTATGACTATACATTTTTTGGCATTTAGCTTAAGGCCATGGCTCTGGCACCAATTATCCGTTTCTATGCGACCTCTCTGGAGGATGTCTGTGTCTGATGGAGTGTCAATTATGGTGCCAGTTTGCAGTCATCTGCAAATTTTGTCAGCCACAATCCCCCTATGTTTGCCTGCACTTCAGATAAATAAATGCTGAACAAGAGGGGGCCCAGGACTGAGCCCTGTGGGACACTGCTCATGACCGGCTTAGAGTATGACATGGCACCAGCAACTCTAACCCTGTGTGTTCTGTCCTTGAGCCAGTTTGCAACCCATCTTGTGACATATGGGTTTACATCTAAGCTGGTGAGCTTTTCTATGATGCCCGAGTGGGGTATTGTGTCGAATGCTTTTGCTAGGTCAAGGTAGGCTGTGTGAACTGCCTTACCCTCATCAATGGCCTTAGTGACTGTTTCGAAAAAGTCGACCAAGTTCAAGAGGCAGGATCTGCCCTTGACAAAGCCAAATTGGGTAGGATCCAGTGTCTGTAGGTCCCCAATGTCTTTATTTATGAGTTCCATTATGATCCTCTCCATAGCTTTGCAGACAAGGCTCATCAAGCTTATGGGCCGGTAATTTCAGGGTCCGAGAAGCACCGCCTTTGTGGAGTGGGACCACAGTTGCCGTATGCCATTCTTTGGGTACATATCCTGTAGTAAGGCTAAGATTAAACAGCAGCCTTATGTGTGGGTTTAGTTCCTCATTGAGTTCGTAGCACACAGCCGGGACCCGTCCGGTCCCATTGATGCTGTGTTTTTGCTTTAGAGAGAGCAGCTCTCACCTGGGCATCTGAGATGTTTGGGAGGCTAGACTCTGGTGGGATAGATATTTCTCCTTTTGGGGGGGGGGAGAAATTTGCACTGAACCTGTCTGCCAGTATGTTGGCAATGTCTGTGGGTTCAGTGATTTTTTCATCATTTTGGACTAATTCTGAGCATATCTGGGAGTTTCCACCCAGGTTTCTAACATAGCTAAAGAAGGCCTTATGATTGTCTTTTGTGTCATTAGCGATTTTTCTCTCAAAGTTGGCCTTGGATGATTTTATGAGTGATCGTAGTTTTTTGCTAGTATTGATCAGAGATGCCTTCCCTTTTAGGGATTTTGCTCTGTCATGTACTAGCTTTCTCCTCTTGTTGTAGAGTTTATTTATGGCTGGGGTCCACCAGACCGGGCGCCTGCCTTTGGTGGAAAGGGTCTTGATTTTATTAGGGATTGCTTGATCCATACATTCCTGGAGGTGCTCGTAGAAGGCATTTGTAAGGGTTTCAGCAGCGTGGGTTGTGGTTTCCACTGGCTCGGGGGCCTTGAAGGATACCACTCCAGTCTTAAGAAGTGTGAAATTTGCTTTTGAGAAGTTCTTCACTGTGGTCTTTTTTGCTGAGGGTGGGGGCGGGATGTGGATCTCCAATGAGATTAATTTATGGTCTGATCTCACCAATGAGGGATATACTTCCAGTGTGGAGCATTTTGTCCCCATGTTTGTGATGATCAGGTCTAGTATATTTTCTCCTCTTGTGGGGATGGTGACTAGTTGTTCCATAGCATTTGAGTTTATGAACTCCAGGAACCTTTGGGCTAGGGTGTTGGGGCTTGAGTAATGTTACCAGTCTATGTTTGGGTAGGTGAAGTCACCCAATATGATGGTGTTTGGAGAGACATTCATACTCTCCAGTGTCTTCAGGAAGGCTGTGTGGGTTTTCTGAGTTTGAGAAGGTGGTCTGTAGCATGCTACAAACTGTAGGGCAGTTTTACCTATGGTTAATTGCACCTGGATGGTCTCCGATGCTTCGTGCGTTGCCACTAACCTGGAGGTGTAGCACTGTAGGTGTTGGACTGTAGTTTAAAGTAGTAGGATTTTTTGTCCTTTGTGATGAGTTGCTTTGTGAGATTACGGAGTTGTTTGTATTCAATCAGGGTGTTGGGCAGTTTGTTGTTAAGGTAAAGCTTCCAGGCTTTGTCCCCTTGATGCATAATTTGTATGGTTTCTTTGGAGAGCCATGAGGTGATTTTAGCTTTTAATCTTCTGTTTCTTAGTGATGCTAGGGAGTTTAGAGTGTTGAGGAAGACTGAGTTGAAGTGCTCTATTGCTTTATCGAGTGAAAGGGAGTATAGGATTTGCCAGTTTATTTGTTCGAAGATATTGAGAAGGTTGAGGGGTTGAACTTGCTAAGGTTTTGAGTGAGAATGTAGTGATGCTGATGGAGGTTAGAGGAAGTTGAGCGCTGTATGAGGGCAGGGAGGTGGTCACTAATGGTGTCAGGAATGGTACCAGAGTAAGTTATTTTGTTTGGGTGGGAGA
This sequence comes from Protopterus annectens, assembly GCF_019279795.1. Taxonomy (NCBI): domain Eukaryota; kingdom Metazoa; phylum Chordata; order Ceratodontiformes; family Protopteridae; genus Protopterus; species Protopterus annectens. The sequence continues at coordinate 996,774,417 of NC_056739.1, read as the reverse complement.
CTAGGATCCAGTCTAGAAAAGATCCTGGGGGATTTGTTTTGCTGGGTCGAGTAGTGGACAAGATTATGAGTGAAGTTATAGAGGTTGATGGATAAGTTGGGAGAGGGATTATTAAACTTGTTCCTGTCGAGATTTACGTCCCCTAGAATATAAGTTTCATAATTAATTTCAGATGAGGCCCATAGGAGGATGTTTCAAGGGTAGAGAGGTTGTTCCCAGGGGAAATATAAAGGGCTATGATGCAGATATTTTTGTGCTCTTTCATTTTTAGTAGACCGACTATTAGTTTGGTATTGTTGAATTGGGGGCTAGGAATTTGGAGGGGGATTAAGGTGAGAAGATTAGAGTAGATAAGGGCAGTGCCATCGCCTTTTTTAGTCAGTCAGTTCTAAGGGACTGGAATCATTTAGGCAAGATTTTGGAGTCAGAGATATGGGATTTGAGCCAGGTTTCTGAGATGGCTAGGATGTCAGGTTGGTTATGAGTTAGTCATGCTTGAAAGTGATGAATTTTATTGTTAAGACTTTGAGCATTAAGAGTAAAGAATTTTAAGGTATTGTGGGGAGGGGGGGATGGGCCCAGGGTTGGGATGGATATCTCCAGCAAATAAAAGGTTGTAGAAGAATATATATATTGATTAGTATTGAAAAATTGCTTTTACTTCCACAATTGTGTAGTACTTACTATTGATATTACTGTTGCATTACAATGTTGTTATATCATAATGTACACATATCAGATACATACGGTGAGATACATCTGGGAAGGTATACACAACTGTGATGTTTACACATGACAGGACAATGAATATATACATATACATATGTTGATATATGCCTACATGTATATGCACATGTATATTTATACATATGTCTGTCTACACATCTGTATAGTGCATCATATATATGGTCATGTGTAGATCTCATTATATATATATATATATATATATATATATATATATATATATATATATATATATATATATATATATATATATATATATATATATATATATATATATATATATAGATATATATATATAGATATATATGTATACACATCCTATATGTACAGATATACCTATTTATGTTGATATATATGTAGATATCTATAACTATATATGCATACATATCTATTCAGATATACCTATTACTGTCAGTATATATGTAGATATCCATAAGTATATGTGCATATGTATCTATATCTGTATATGTGTAGACGTATATTGCTGTGTATATGTATATATTCGAGTGTTTATCTGTGTATATATGGATTCACTTTATAACCTCGAAATACTGAAATATCGAATTTCAGTATCTCGAGACTATAAAGCTGAATGTTAAAAATAGTGAAAGGTCATAATCGTGAACTCGAATATATGTCGAATTTGCGGTTGTAACCTTACGCTGTGTAATGTCCGGGATTGTATTTTGATGGTGCGCGGTGCCATGTGTGGATGTAGGTGTTATGTCAGGTAAGTGTTTTCTAAGGGTTTTGAGTGGGAGTTAGAGTGTGTGTGAGTGTGCTGATGTGTTTGATGTGTGTGTGAGGGGTCGGAGAATGTGCGTGTGTGAGTTGGCTTTTGTTTTGTGATTGTGCGATCTTGGAGTTAGTATATATAAGTAGGGGGTGTGTGTGGGGGGCACAGTCCCTATATAGGGTGCAGGGCTTGCCCTGCTTATGTGTATGAGTTGTGTATGTGTGTAGTTTTGTTTGTTTATGTTGTGATGTGGGTGTTGTGGTGTATGTGTGGTATAGTGTGTGCGGTTTTTTCGGTGTTGTGAATTTCACGTGTTTTTTTGTGTCTCTGTTTTGTGGATTCGGTTTTATAGTCTCGAGATACTGAAATTCGATATTTCAGTATTTCGAGGTTATAAAATGAACCCGTATAGCTATATATATATATATATATATATATATATATATATATATATATCCATCTATGTATGTCGATATGTATATGTGTATATATCTATATAGATATATGGATAAATAAATATATATGCATATATGTTCACCATATTTCCAGAACATGGAGTGGAGTCTTAACTCAGCCCCAACAGTCCCAACCTCTTAATGCAAGGGCATGTCATGTATGTATTGCAGGTGTATATGTAGACTATTGCTACTGTAATAGGGGTTGTCTTAACAGACATGTTGTGTGTGGGAGGTCACATCTGCTTTTAACATGTGCGCCACTGGCTACTGACAGATATCCTATGGACATCATAGTACAGTACCACTGCTAGCACAGTAATGATCCTGTGGATTACAGCAGAAATATGACCAATATTTGTGGACAGTCTGGCAGTCTGTGGTCATTCCAGAGGTGTACACATATCCCCTTCATGTGAGACATGTGGACCACACCTCCCAATGTGGATGTTAATAGCCATGTACATGGGTATATCACGTAAATACTGGACTACATATGCCCACACAGTTTATGCATGCACACATGCCAGTCTGTCCTGACACATAATACCTGGTGGTGCAGGAGTCACATGGCCACATACTACCCAGTAGTTACTGACATACATCTGTACAGAATCCCACTGCTTTGTCAGAAATACACAACGGTTATGGTGGACTGGCAGCAGTATGCCTTGCAAATAACTGGACATATCAGCAGACTGGGTAATTACACTAGGCTGCTAGGCATGTCACAAAGCACTGTGCAAACTACAGGCAGACTGCCACAACACTGGACTACATTTTGTATGGGGGAATACACATGTACCTGCGATTATAGCGGGCTCTACATGCATGTCACAGCACAGAGTAACAGACACCTGTGTGAAAGTGCATACCCACAACCAATGTAAACACAGCCACAGCCACATATGGTACATAAGCTTAATATGACAATATATGGACTGTCTGATAAACACCATCCTCATATGTGCCACTCACACATTGACCCTACATACACTGGGTCATGGCACTGTATGGTCCGATGGCTGTCTCTGGTATAGAACATGTGTGTGTCTGGCCCTACAAACATGTGAGCCAGTAGGGTACCATACACTGGAGCAGCATGTAACATCAGATAGAACAGGACTGACAACAATGGCATCTACCACAGTCTGTGCACAGCCCAAGGTACGTATGCAGAATACACATACTGTCGACAATCACCCTAAGTACACAGACCCCAATACTGTACATACATCTGCAGAATGGCCAAGCTATGTCCTCAGAAACAACCCCTACTATACATAACATGTCTAGTAGTCTGATATCTGACTGGCTTGTTATCAGGTATGATGTCAATAACTAATGGTGTACAGGACATATGCACCTCTTACTGAATGACATATGTACAAAGGTTGACAGACTTGTGGCTGGAGCTATGAACACTGCCCCAATATTGACATGTTGCTGTGATAACCTCATACATTTACTGTTGTACCAGGGTTTGTTGTGACATATGTACTATGAGGGATATGAAGTCAGTAACTCTCATGGCTGTCAGCATGTACTGACTGAAATTCTCACGCTATGCTTTTACAGTTCTCAGATAGGTGTTCTGTAAGTAACACAAGAAACAAAAGGCTCCACACACTGCCCAATCTGCAGATGACCCTACAGATGGGAGTTTCCTCAAAAACAAAGCACTGTCATGTCAGGTATTAAAACATGTAGACCAGCCATATCCATACACACCCTGTTAAACCAACATTATTCCAAATGAGAATAGCAACACTTACATTCTGTAGTCATGTCAGGCACATCACCCTCCTGTGTGTTGGCCTGTTTCCACAGTGTATGTTGTTAGAGGTAAATCCCAAATCCATCTATGATGCTGTTTGCCAAACACCAGATCTAGGTCCTCCTCACAGTGAATGAAAAGGCTCAACACCAACATGATGTTCCTAGATATTGGAGTGTGTTTCCATGCAATTGGCTATGGGAATGTTACCACAGCTGTTCCACATGCAATCAGCAAGAGGAGGGGTGCAATTCATGCAGAGGCCATCAGCTGATCATGAGCACCACTTACAAAACACAAGCTGCTGCCCAAGCAAAGCAGGTGTAGTTCTCCACATCCACCAGAGAGGGAGCAAGAGAGACATACAGAGACAAAGTAAGTCAGGGAGGGGGTGGGAGAGTAAAACCTAAGCATGCTTGTGTCACACATCTACTAGTACAGGGTTTCAACCCCCTGACTATGTATTGCTATCACATGTCTATGCAGTTATTGCATTCGCCACATAGCTTACATGTTAAGGAACTGTCCAAACATATATGTGATGGTGAGTGACATCTGCAACAGTGATATGGTGGTGATACAGTAGGTGTAGTACACGCGCCTGCCCACATGAACAGGTGTCAGCGTCAACACAGCCACACTCTCTCAAGGACTCACACACATTATAATAGGGCCTGTATATTGGAATATTCCACCCCATGTGAAACAGGTAAAACAGATTTTAAGTAGGAACTGGAACATACTTAAGGCGGACAAGGAAATTCGATATATAGTTGGAGATACATCAGTATTTGTCTACAAAATGGGTAGTAATATCAAGAGAAACTTAGAGAGAGGCTATACAATAAGGGCAATGAGTAAACAGAATAAACACACTAGGTGGTGTGGCAGTGTCATGCCATTTTAGAGGAAGAAGGTATTCTCTTGGAAAACGTTAACAAGACCAAGATTACCTTTAGGCAGGGTTATTGTAACTCCAAGTACATTATATATATGGCTAAATGGATGACCTGCCCCAACTACTATATAGATAAAACAAAGAGACTATTTAAGAAAAGAATTTATGTTCATATATACAGTATAAGAAAGAAAGGTAGTAATAGCACCCTCTGTAGGCATGTGGACAAATACAGGGTTAGTCATTTTTTCAAGTTTTACTATTTTAGAGCAGGTTAGACTTGGACCATGAGGGGGGAATTATAAAGCACTTTTTGGACAAAAAGAAAGTAAATGGCAGATATTAACAGATGCAGCAAATGAGCCTGGATTAAATGATTATATTACTATCAAACCTATATTGCAGATGCAACAATATGTTATGATATGTTGGAATAGTAATGTTTTTCCATTATGAAATTTTTTTCCATTGTGAATTTGATTTTTATATATGAAACAATCAGGTTACTTTGTGTATATAGGCAAATATAGGTACAATTCTGTATAATATTATTTTTGTATTTAATATAATTTAATTTATTTTTTAAAATATGCTGTAATTATGTTCATCTAGTCAGAGATTTTTGAAGTGTTTTTATATAAAAGTAGATAATAAGTAAGTATATGTTTTTAGCAGGACATAGAATGTTTGGGCAAACTGTAGGGATACCTATGTAAAAAATATGCTGGTTCACTTTAAACTGAAGGTATATTTTAGTCATTTAATTGTGTTAATGGCACCAGAAATCAAGTATTTAAGGGGGTAATTGAATGATTAATTTATTCTGAGGAAGTCCATATCGATGTGGATGAAAGCGCTAAATCAATATAGTTTTTAATTTTGTTATATTAAAATTGAATTTCTTCAACATCCAGTTGTCGTACACTTCCTTGTGAATCCTGTTACCTTACAGCATGTATTTGCTCTGTTTTTATATGGGCTCACACACATTGACACACTTGGCAGGGTCAGGAATACACTTTCTAACTAGTTAGTTTGCCACAATACAGTAATGTGCATGTATTACATGCATCACAGAGGTTATCCAGAGGTTATATGGGCAAAGGGTATGTGAAGGTGTCTAACATCAGACAGCATGCTTCAGTATGCCAATGGGAATTGTAGTGAGTGTGAATGTGGTTGAAAGCATCATACACCACATACACAGACACAGGGTGCCAGTACTGACATGCATGGGTGCATTGCTTCACATGTGTGTAGTTGGTTGACTGTGCCAGAATGCTATACAAGACTAGGTGAAGGGTATATCTTGGCATCAGGCCACATGAAAATGGCCTGCAGTGTGGCTAAGGAGTGTAGTGTCTGGATTGGCCTACACAGGTGGGTATTGCATTCACCATCCAGTCACCTGGGTAACTATTGTGTGTGGCCATTGCTGTGCAATGCTTGCCATGTATGTGTTCTTTAGTCCATGACATGGACAGTGTCTGGGATGTGCACATGTCCCACATGCATGTACAGTGACAGGTAGAACTGTAGCTGGGGCGTCTGGCCCATGTTGTGTACACAGATTGTTATCATAAGATGTGCCAGTTCTGGCCTCATGTGGCAGGAACTGGTAATGGACAGCAAATTGACCCTGCACCTACATTGATAGCATGATGCAGGTATTCCCTGGTGTCAGTAGCAACTGCCCATACAGGGCATGTGTTTAAGGCATGGTATGTCCTTTGTGGATCATATTTGATGGCACCACAGGTGCTGCAGGCATCCAGTAGGGAACATAGTGAAGACACACTGTCTGCATGTATGTGCCTGTTGTACTGATGGACAGGGTGCCATGCCCTCTGTAGTCCACTGCAATAACACCATGGTTACTATCTATGGGCAATATGCAGGGCACTACCAACAAAGCGGTTGTTGCCTAGGCAAGTGTGCTTGTGTATGAGACATGGGTTGAGAGTGTTCTCTGGGTAATACAAGGGTTGCTAACTTTGTTCACCAGGCCTTGATGTCACACGTAGGGGTATGGATTGGCACCCCAGCCTCTCTGCTATTTCACATCTGTTATCCTTGTAAGGTGGACACTGTGACATATAATAGGGCTGCTCTACAATGAGCCCAGTTGTTACATACTCACAGCTACCTCCACACAGGATATGAATGACAAACACAGACACAGAGACACACAGACACTTGACATGTCTGGGATTAGAACTCCTATCTAACTAGTGTCTTACATTATAACATTATGCAGTTATAGGATACGCTATGGAGATTACTGGAGTGCTCCTTCCCCAAAGGTGTATTTTACTGGGAATTACATCAGCAGGCTTGCCAAAGAAGGTCAATGGAGGTTGTAGTGACTGGCCTTAAAAACATTGCACCCTACAAAGACAAAGAAACACAGACACAAACATCCACACTTGTCATGTCTGGGAATAGAACCCCTACCAAAGTACTACATCACACTGTTATAGGACCCACCACAGGGATTACTAGTGCACTCATTTCCTAAAGATGTATTTCAATGTGAATGACATCAGCAGGCTTGCCAAAGGAGGGCATTTGAATTGTAGTGAGTGTGACTAGCCTAAAAAACATTGCTCCTTACACAGACAGAGACACACACAAACACACACCATTATTATGTCTGGTATTAGAACTCTGACCAAACTAGTTTATCACACTACAGCATTAAGCAGTTATAGGACACACTACGGAGATTACTGGCCTACCCTTTTCCCAAAGGTGTATTTCAAACTGAATGACATCAGCAGGCTTGCCAAAGTAGGGCATTTAAATTGTAGTGAGTGTGACTAGCCTAAAAAGCATTGCTCGCTACACAGACAGAGACACACACACACACACACACACACACACACACACACACACACACACACACACACACACACACAGTTGTCTGGGATCAGAACTCCTACCTAACTAGTTTATCACACTACAGCATTACACAGTTATAGGATGCTCCATGGACATTACTAGGCTACTCTTTTCCCAAAGGAGTATTTCAAACCGAATGACATCAGCAGCCTTGCCAAAGTAGGGCATTTGAATTGTAGTGAGTATGACAAGCCTAAAATGCATTGCTCCATACACAGACAGAAACAAACACACACCGACACATAGTTGCCATGTCTGGGATTAGAGCTCCTATTTAACTAATTTATCACACTACAGCATTATGCAGTTATATGACATGCCATGGAGAGTACTGGGCTTCTCTTTTCCCAAGGGTATATGTCAAAGTGAATGACATCAGCAGGCTTGCCAAAGTAGGCATTTGAAATGTAGTGAGTGTGACTAGCCTAAAAAGCATTGCTCCCTACACAAAGACACACACAAACACACACACAGTTACCATGTCTGGGATTAGAACTCCTACCTAATTAGTTTATCACACTACAGCATTACATAGTTATAGGACACACCACATAGTTTACTGAGCTACTTCTTTCCCAAAGGTGTATTTCAAAGTGAATGACATCAGCAGGCTTGTTATAGTGGGGCTATGGGGATGGCAGAGTGTGTGTGCATGGGCCATAACCCATTCATCTAGAGGTAGACACACCACACTCAGGAACACACCGGTTTATATTTTGCAGGTATGTGTATACAACTGCTAGATGACTACTGCCTTGAGGAGTCATTTTGTACAGCTAGCACTTGCACCACAGAGTCTTTAATGCTGAGAGATACAAGTGGCAAATTTCTACAGTGAGTGACATTTACACATCATGTGGTTGTAGCCATTTGGCTGTGTGCTAGGTGGCACAGGTCTCATAATGGAAGGCTCTTTGTCACTGTCACTCTCTTACACACATCTATGCATGTGTACTTTTGGCATATTATAGTGTGTTGTCCTTGGATATATGTGTGTATTCCTATCCAATGTGTGTGCAAGGCATGACTGGTGCATACTGAGGAGTGTATGCACTAGCATCTGCAACTGTCAGATATGTATGGTCCACTGTTGGCAGACATGGGCTTCATTTGTTTAAGTGTGTGAGCATGCCCAGTATGACCTTTCAGTATTTTGTTCTCTGATATTGCCTTCATTTCTCTGTGTGTGTGAGCATGCCCAGTATGCCATTCTGTATTGAATGTGTGTATCCATTCCAGGTAGTTTGTACTCCAGTGCAGATCATTGTGTTCTATACCTACAGCTAGCAAACTGTGTCTGCAGAATATGTGTAGATCAGTTGGCAATATGGGGTCAAACTGTGCAAGGTATAGTGTGTACTGTAGGTGATTGTGTCTATGCTGCTTCTGCTACATGGTACTGGTGTTAGCAGAAATATTCAGACATGTGTACTGTTATACACTGTGATGTTTTCTGTTCTCAAGTACTGTCAGGTGAACATGTTTGCTCACATTGATGTCCTGGGGAACACAGGATGAATGCAGCTGTCTCCAATATTGTGGTCAAAAGCCTACATATTCATGGAATGTTATGCCATTCTGGTGGGGGAGCTGCATTCATCCTGTGTTCCCCAGGACATCAAACCTGCCTGTACACTAAAATAGGGGTAATGTCCTGACTTATGGGATCCTCTGCCATCACTGTACCAAGATGCTGAACTGGATACACAGGCAGGGGTCAAAAGTCAGGACATTACCCCTATTTTAGTGTACAGGCAGGTTTGTAGCCACCCATTTTTGTGTTTGCAGCCAGTTATAGTATATGCACATGGCTGTGTGTTGGACTTTGCACATTCCATGCTGCCCATGCTCCCACCCCACCTCTATTATTCTATCCTCTTCCATACATTATGCATACATTCTCTGATACTTTCCCTATAGTTATCACTTCATCACAGCTGTGTTTTGGTGTTGGTCCACAGTTCATGCAGTGGGACATGGTGGACATGTTGCTGTGGTTTGTCCACATGGCCTTGCATATGTCTTATGTGGAGTGTGCTATGTTGTTATTTGGGTGCCCATGGCATAACATACATTGGCAGTAGCAGGCCATTGCATTCTGTCAGTCCTACAGTCCCAGACTGCCATGCAGTATATTCCCCTGGGGTGACAGGGTAGGTGTGCTAGGTGTTCATGCCAATACTTTCTATCAGTATTGATCAGGTGGTGTGGATGCTGGCGTGGTGCAGCTTACAGCTAGGGATACACCTGCATGGGACACCTACACTGCATGCTGCATTCTTTTGTTATTGCCATACACATGTGGGGGTCATATTTACCCATTCCCAACAGCAGGGATAAGACCAGTGAGGTACATGTGGGTGGTGTTTGGATGAGCTGGGTATATGTGTGCTATGTATAAAACTTGCATCTGACTCACAGATATGCAAGGGGCATTTCAGTTATGCTGGCTCGTGCAGGGACATCAGCCATTTTCCAATACATTAGTCCTATCACCTTTGTGATCTGCAAGTGTTCGGCCAGACAACATCAGTATTCCCTACTACAAGCCCAGATAATATGATGCATACCTGTATGTACAATTCCAAGGGTGTGTCCATTTCATGGTTACACATAATATACTGTATGTCTGGGGTACTTTTGTCTGTATACTGCTTGTATATCTAGCCCAACAGTCATGCCATGTCCATCTTTCAGATGGTGACACATATTACCGCCATACATTTACAAGGGCTTACTGCTATAATGTGTTATACTGGGGAGCATTGTCTTTGGCACTGCAGTTGTGAGGACTTGGCCCTGTCATTGGCAGTAGTAGACAATGGCCACCAGGTCAAACCTCAACATGCATACATACTGACCACTCTCACACAATATGAAATGCACTCCAACCTAACACATGCATACCTGCATATTGTACAAATGTTACAATCTAACCTGCTACCTTGGCCACCTCAGGTCATCTGTGCTCTACTGGTATTATACCTACACATACATGTTACTACATGTCTACATTGGATTGGAGGGGTGACACACCTGTTACATACCTCTCAAGTGTACCTCATTACGAGGAACGTACCTCATTTGGGGTCTTAAAAAGTTCATGTTCCTCCAAGTTCCTCAAATGTTCCACATTGAAAGACTGTCACACATTCAGTGTTAGGAATTTTTGTTTAGTGAAATCCATTGTAAATAGAAATGAATCATATTATTTCATTAACATATCTTCTTTATAAGTAAAACTAGCATATTTTAACCATCCTATGACCTTCCTAGTTGAAGTTGTTAGTAAGCCATTAGTACGTGTTCCACATTTTGCCCATTTGTTCCACATTATGAGGGCTAGTGTTCCTCATTTTTGAGATCGAAGGTTGAGAGCTATGCCTGACTGTTACTACATTTCTACATAGGATTGAGGGGCACACCTGACTGTTACAATGTATCTACATCAGATGGGAGGGGGCACACCAGACTGTTACTACATTTCTACTTAGGATTGGGAGTGGGGAACACCTGACTGTTTCTACATTTCTACATAGGATTGGGGGAGGGGCACACCCGACTGTTTCTACATTTCTACACATGATTGGGGGACACACACTTGACTGTTTCTACATTTCTACACAGGATTGGGGGAGGGGGCACACCAGACTGTTTCTACATTTCTACACAGGATTGGAGGAGGGGGCAAACCTGACTGTTTCTACATTTCTACATAGGACTGGGGGGGGGGCACACCTGACACTTGTACACATTTGCTATGACTGTACTGGTATGTCAGGTACTCTATTTCATGCTGTATTCTAACTTATCATGCTGACTAGAAGCATATCAGTGTACTACAGCTCTTAAGTTTAATTGACCTACATATCAGTTTCTGACTTCCTACCCTTCAGAACTAACATCCCACTGCCTGACCTGCTATAGTGTATCTGTATAGGCCCGGGGGGGGGTACCCATAGGCATCATTCAGAGGCCTAAGTACAGCCTTTGTTTGTGTTTGTCTACACCTGTCCTGCTGGCTGAGACTGTTGTTGGGTATGTCAACCTCCCTGACTGGCATGTGTATGTCATATGGACACACATGTGGCCCAGCACATTTCCTGCAGTGGGTTTTCTCACTATGTGTAGTACTGGCTACAATGGTGACACCAGTATTTGTTACAGATCTCATGCTGACACTATAGGTGTATACTATCTGCTGGCATCCCATTCAGCCACCCGATTCCCTTGCATGCTCACATCCATACCATAGATACAAGTAACAACACATACTACTCCATTCGGCATTTGGTAAGGAGAGTGACTTACCTTGTGGGTGTGCCAGTATTGAGGATGGTGCTGGAGGGCTGCCTATGTTGAATGCACATAGTACACTCCCTATACATGGTTGAGTACAGGTAGTGTCATGTTTGGCATCACTTTTACTGTATGTGCGAGTCAGAGAGAGGTGTCATTCCCTGGGTCCCTCCTGTGTCAGTGTCTGTGCTATGCGTTGCCTCTTTGCTAAGGCCAGGGCATACTGGGCACAGGCACACCTCCTTCTGCCTACTGGGGCAGGCACAGGTTGTTCCTCCTCTGAGTCACTCTGTGCCTGTGCAGGCCTTGGCAATGTTGGGGAGCTGTGTGGCCCTGCCCCTTGCTGCTCCTGCAGCAGCTGTTTCCACAAGATCATATTGTGTAGCATGGCACATACGATGACAATTTGAGTACATGTAGCTGGGGAGTACTACAAGGCTCCACCGGATGAGTCCAGGCACTGGAACCGTGACTTGAGCATCCCAAACATATGCTCTATTACTATTCTGGTCTGTGCGTGTGCCGCATTATGGAGTTCTTGTTCGGGTGTATGTGCATTTCTGATGGGTGTCATCAGCCACAGCTCCAGTGCATAACCAGTATTCCCCACTAGATGGCCATAAGGGATGTCCCCACTGGCAAATCTCTGGTACAGCTGCATCAGATGCCAGATGTGGGAAACGTGATAGCCAGCACACATATTCATTATTATGCCATGGGCATCGCACATGACTCGAACGTTGATGGAGGGGAAGCCCTTGTGGTTAATGTAGACCGTATCCTGCTCACCGGGTGGTGCTTTGATGCATATGTGCATGTAGTCTATAGCACCCACTACCTCAGGGTATTCTGCTATTTGGTGGAAGAGATGCATATTGCTGTCCAATGCCTCACAGGTGTTGGGGAAATATACATGCTCACTGGCATGTGCTAACATGGCATCCAGGAAATGGTGGAGTACCCTGGATGCTGATGCCTGTGAGATCCCCATGATATCCCCAGTTGGCCTTTGGAAGGTACCTGTAGCTAGTATTCTTAGGCCTAAACATACCTTGGTATCCACTGGGATGGGTTCCCCTCTGTTAGTTCTGTGTGTCAGGCATGGCCGGCACAGCTCAACAATTTGCTGTAGGAGGTCCCTGTCCACCCTATAGTGCTCCACTATCTCCAGCTCATGTAGCCCCTGGTAGGTTACCCTGGGTTTGTACACTCTTCTCCATCTCCTCACTGGGGGTTGGTCAAAAGCATTCTCATCCTCACCACCATCAGCCTCTTCCACATGTTGATGCATGATAGCTATTGCAGCCCCTATCATTTTGTTGTTTTTGTTTGTTAAAATTCCCCCGCTTGTATACACCAGTGGTGTAGAGTATGTGGGAAAAAACAGAGGGAAAGGTGTTTGCATAGTTTATAGTAGTGTTCTAGGCTGGGCTGGTCTGCTGCCTGAGTAATTGGCTGATTCTGATACATTTTACATGCCAGCTATACTAGTTCTCCTAGATTACCTTCCTACTGCTGTTTTCCCATCCCATTGCCTTCCTGTTTAAGCCAGAGGGTGTGCCTCGCAAACATAGTCCTCAAATATGCACAGAGCTGCTATTTCCTTATTTACTTTTTTTTTCCTTTAAAACCTGGTGAGTGGCGCGCACACCCGCTTAGGCAATGTAAAGAGTGCTAGGCAGCCTCAGACACTCTCCCTTGCTTAGCTCTGCTACGCTAAGGGCAAACCCAAGCCACAGGGCTCCAATCTGCTTACAGTATGCCTGAAACACCCCCCTATGATGTCAGCTAACTCCTAGGCTTACACCAAGCTATTCCTGCTCTTACACTCTTGGGTGCTGATTAGCATTGAGGGGAAATCTGGGATTCAGTATCATTCCCCTCATTTGCATAAGATTGCCTGCTGATGCATAGTTACAGGTCCCACACTGAGCCTCCCCCTTAAGCAACCACTATTCACTGGCCATGTTGTCTTCTGCCTGCCATTGAGTATAATGGCAAAATATTGATTTTGGTCAGAATGCTTAGTATAGTTTTTTTTTTTTTTGCCGGATCCTGTTTGCGCGTCACTGCTCTATGCTTAAACAGCCGAAATCAGATAAAGAAAAATAAAAGTATTTTTTTTTTGCAACTGTTTTCCATGCCAGTGGCCATATATTTGACTATTGGCATGCTTTCAACATAATATCCATCCTTTATTTGGAGCTGTCATGGCTCCGTTTTGTAGTTTGCAGAAATGTACTTGGTTACTAACTGAGTACGTTTTTGCAGATTACACTAGTCCTGCATGGCCGGCTGCTAGCTTCCTGGATCACAAATTCACCTCATTTGCATGGATTTCACCCGCAAATGGGGTAGTTTGCATACAGGAGCTGAGTCCGTGCAGGACTAGTGCAGGAGAGCTCATGCACATCCCTACAGCTTATTCCTGGATCGCACGGCAGACATATTGCCTGCTGGAGCTCCTGCACTACTCCTGCACAATGTGCAGGGCTTGCTGAATCTGGGGAATTACATTTGCTTTAAAAGAAAAATAACATAAATGTTATATATTTGCATCAAAGATTACTGCAGGGTTTTCATACCTTTGAATGTAATTATTACAGATTAACTTATGATATCTAACAAGTTTGCCTTCTGATTTCAGAACTATGGGTATATATGGCTAAGTAAGAAGTTTGCCTTGTGATTTCAGAACTATGGGTATTAATTCAGGTTAAATTATATGTGAACAACTTATTGTGTTAAACTTAATGAACATGTCAGACTCAAGAATTAAATATATTTACATAAATGACTTAACCATGAGGCAGTGTTCATAAATTTAAATGATAATTGATAAATAGTTGTTAAAATTACAGGGTAAATTAGTCAATTTAGTGACACATGCATGACATGTAATTAGAAATTATGGAAAGTTTGAATTAACGAGTATAAATGGAACATCAGTGTGAATGTCATCATGTACCATATATTGTCCACAAATAATCAAGAAAAGACCAATTGAAATACTAAAAAATAAAATAGGCAACTGTTTTTGCATGGGTAAGCTCCCCAGGCACCTCTTTGTTGGGACTATACCACTGCATCCCTACTTCTCTAAAGCTGCTAACTTTGAGGCTGCATGACAGTGGGGGAAGTATATACTTCCTCACCTCCACTATCATCTGAGCTCAGTAAATAACAAATATGACCTGCAAATGATCACTCATACCCCAAAATACAATAAAAATGCAAAAATCAACTTTGTTTTGGTGTGCACTGGGAGTACACCCCACATCTGTATTGGGAGTACACCCCACATCTGCACTGGGAAAACACCACACATCTCCATTGGGAGTATACCCCACATCTGCACTGGGAGTACACCCCGCATCTGCATTGGGAGTGTACCCCACATCTGCATTGGTAGTAAACCCCACATCTGCATTGGGAAACACCCAACATCTACATTGGGAAAACACCCTGCATTGGGAGTACACCCCACATCTGCATTGGGCATACAGCCTACATCTGCACTGGGAAAACACCCCTCATCTATATTGGGAAACCACCCTACATCTGCATTGGGAGTACACTCCATATCTGCATTTGGAATACACCCCACATCTGCATTGGGAAAACACCCCACATCTTTAAATTTACTACATCCGGGAATTTATAGCTGTGGGATGTCTCTGTGATTAAGAGGCTATAAATAGAAGAAAAATGAATATAAATAAAATGATATAAATAAAGTGCTTAATTATGATTGGGTCAAACAATAGTAAATTAGATTGTTAAATTGGTTATGTTCACTTTGAAGAATTCAGTGGGTATCCTGCACTGAGAGGCACATTGTGGATAATCAAAACAAATATTGTCTATAATGAATAATTGCTGACCTGAGGGAGCAAGAATTAAGATAATGTGGGAATCGTAGCATTCCTTTTTTGAGCTGTGCTGAGTTGCTTTACACTTTTGAGAATGTTAGAAAGGCTGCATGAGGTTTAATGTATAATTTTAATGTAACTAGCCTTCATTACTAAATGCGTTAAAAGCACTCGATTACTAAATTAATAGACTTGATCACCTTAAGTAGATGGAGCAGGAACATGAGAAAAGCTGGCAGAAAATGCACAAAATTTCAAAAAGAAGGAAATAATATGGCTTACTATTTTGAGTAACTGTCCATAGTAGAGTTTTGATGAATGTCTCTTTCAAGGGGTGGGGCATAATAGACTACAGAAACATTTGAGGTGTTTTCTTATTACCTGGAAACAGAATCGTATAAGAGACAAGTATAATTCATTTAAATAATATAGTCTCTGAAGTTTGATTAATTATACTGTACTAAAACAATTTTGGGTGCAAATGCACATACTGAATGAGGGGTTGTTGATCATGGAGATGGAAAGATTGGTGTATTTACACTGGAGTAACAGAAAGGACTTGATAGTAAACTTCTGCATAAGTTGTCATTGACAGCAGGGCAGGCACTGGATAGTCTGACAGCTGATAGAGAGAATGCAAGGTAAGTGAAAAGGAAGCACCAGTTTACGGTCATATGTTGCCAAGGGGTATATATTAGAAGACTGAAGACGCATTCTTTCGAATGCATCTTGGTCGAACTTAAAAGGCTGAAAATGCAAAATATCAAAGTGGCTGTTAAGCGAATTCTTTCCCTGGGAAAGTATTTGCTTGGCCGATTCGGTACTTTGCCATTTTTGGCACTGTAGTGCGGTCTCATGTAATGTTTGAAATTGATTTTTATTTATTTATTTATTTTTTTGTCAGCACAGCTGTTCTGACACTTCGACATTTTAAGCTTTTGCTTACATAGGGTCGATCAAACACCGTTCGCTTTTTTAAGCGTTCAATGATTTAATATAGACCCGTTGCCAATGCATAGTAAGAGCAAAGAGGATGTTAATTTGTGTGAATTAGACTTTAGATTACACAGGGCTGAAAACAGACTGAAATTCTATACAAGCACAATACTTCATAGATATCACAAAATTATAGAGTTAAATAAAAAAACAGTAAAAAAACAGGCACCTTTTGACACAATACAAAGACTATTGAAAAAACTAGGAGCATAATCTGGCATCTGCAAATATGTCACAGTTTAAGCAAAGTTGCTTAACTTGGTGATGATCAAGAAATACAGTTAAAATATTAAAGAGACTGCAGTCCGTGGTTCACTATCATAAGTACAAGATGCAATGCTGTGAGTCGTGGCACTTCAAAAAGTGCATTTGTGATTTCAGGAAATATCAGCACATTCGAACATTTCTGTTACACCTTTAAAGCATGTTTGAAGGGGGGGGCTTTTCCTCCACACATCCCATGTATAAGGACACCTGCTCTAAGATCCATGTGCTTGGAAAATGGGGAATATTTTAGGATAAATGTAAGAAATAGGGCTAGCCCCAAATGGATTGTTGCCAAATACGTATACATTAATTAAATAAACATATCCAAACAACTGAGGGTGTCAAACACTCCCAGTAAAGCACAAAAGTGCTCTGGAAAAAGCAAGCAAACCAGTTTTGGCTGTGTTAGCCTTCTTCAGTGCACAAACCAAATTAATGAAAAAAGAAAGCACATCAGAGTAGCAGTATTTATAGCATCTTAAAGGCATAGCAATCAAATTAGCATGTACTTAATGGATTCCCATTATAAATATATTTAAAGATGTTCATTCAAACCAGGACTGAAAAGACCACCCAATTTAATTTTCCATTTTCTTTCCTTATTATTTAGAATTGTGTGCCAACCATATTTGAAGGACCTGTCCCCTTTAATTTTGTCAATGACCGTAAAATAAAAAGAGGCAGAGGGGTGCTTAAGTGTGTGTTTATAAAGTGCACTAGAAAGTTTGTGATTCCTTATGTCACTCGTGTTCCAAAATCCTGATGCGTAATGGTCTGGATGTCTGACCCACATAAAAAGCTGAACAAGGACAAGAGGCCAGATACACCACCCAATCTGAACCACAATTGGCCAAAAACGTTATATCAAAAACTCTATCATTATTGGGGCTAGTAAATTCTTTGATTTTGAAAACTCTTGAACAATGTGTGCAGTGACCACATGGATAGGTACCACATAATGTGTCACCCAATAACGTTTGTTGTATAGGTCAAGCTGAGACCTGGGAAGAATGTTTATAGTGGCTCAAAAGTGGCCCTAAGTTTTTACCATGTTTAAAGGAGAAGAAGTATGCCTGAGGCTGATTTTGGATCCAACAGCAGTATGTTCCAATGTTTATGGACAATGTTCATGAAAGATTTAGTGTTGCATCCATCTGTAGTGACCATTCTCAAAATATCTTAGTCCTCTGATGTTTTGTCTTTGTTCTTATATTGTAGGAGATCTTCCCTGGCTTATGTAGATGCCCAGTTACTGGGCATGGCAATATTGCCCCTTTATAACCCCTATTTCAGAATTGATTGGCTAGATCAAACTTGTATTTGTGGAAGGTGTTATTATCAGAACAAATATGTTTTACTCTCAAAAATTGGGATTTGAAGATGTTATGTATCACGTCTGGTGGATGAAGGCTACTGGCATGGAGTAAAGAATTATACTGCGGATATTTTCTGTATATTTGTGTACTCAAAGTATTGTCTTCATTTCTGGTGATAGCCACATCCAAAAAGGTTATTTGCTCCAAATCAAAATTTACCTTGAACTCATTTCCCCATTTGTTTTGATTAAGATATTCCACAAACTCCAAAAGATAAGCCACATCTGCCTTCCATACCAACCAACAATCATCTAGGTATCTTCTGCAAATATCTATTTCCCCCAAATAGATGTTATGCTTGGGGTTATAGATCAGTTCAGTCTCCAGGTAGGCCATAAACAAATCTGCATAAATGGGGGCAAAGGATGCCCCCATTGCCGTGCCCTGTGACTGCCAATAACATTGTCCGTGAAAGTAGAACACATTTTTTGTGAGGGCATGTTCTGTCATACATACCAAAAAAGTATTAAAACCTGGTGGATATAAAGCACTTTGGTCCAAGCAATATAGCAGGGCCAATAGCCCTGCCCAATGTGGAATATTGATATATAAGGCAGTCACATCTAATGTGCAAAGAAGCCACCCTGGTTGCAAATGAGTATTGGAGACGATACCTAGAATTTGGGTGGTATCCTGGATACGTGATCTAATACAAGCCAGGAGAGGTTTCAGATAGCGAGTAAGAAATTCAGATAAGGGCTCAGTTAAACTGCCCCACCCTGAAACAATTGGTCTCCCTGGCAGACAACAAGGATCCTTATGTATCTTTGGTAAAAAGTAGATATTATGTGATCTGGGATCCTTGACCGTAAGATGATAAACATCTGATTGTCTAATAATGCTCTCCTGTTGTGCCTGAGATAGAAACCTATTAATTTCAACTTTAAATTTGTTGTTGGATCAATGGGCATGGGCATATAGTGCCTGGCATCTCCAAGCTGTCTCTGTGCCTCCTGATAATAACTGTCCCAATTCATAACTACTACCACTCACCCTTTGTAAGCTGATAATATGACCAGATCTTTATTGTTTTTTTAACTCCTCCAAAGCTGTTTGTTCAATCTTTGAGAGATTGTGATGAAAAATATCATACTCATTAAAATTGTAGTGTAGATCATTGAGGACAGAGGATTGGAATAGAGAAACCTGACTAGACATCGGAGCCATAAATCTGGATGGTTGAAATTTAAAAGATCTAACCTCATTACTACCAGTATTGGAATCAAAATGTATTTTAAGATTAATTGGCATAGGCATAGGTTCATACTAGGCTAATGGTCCTTGTGAGCCATTGTAAGCTTAGCCAATTATCCCTTGTGAAACTCAAACTCTGTGCCTTGTGTTTGTAAGGCAAACACCTTAACCATTAGACCACCCTCCCAACCCCAAAACAGTCAATCTACAAAAGGCAATAACATCAGATGCAAATGAATCTTCAGTCACAAAAAATCCCGAAACATAACTTAGACCTTTATTGAGTACAGAAATCTGGGCCTGAGAAAGCTCCACAGAAGATATCTTATGTATATTATTAAATTCACTCAACATTTGGTCATCACCTTGAGAATTTCCTCCAAAGTGTTTGGACCATTTGTTGTTTCCTCACCCCTCTTCTGGACTTAGCCCTAAAGGGTGACCCATGCTGCATCTTTTCAGTGTTGGTGACTGTAGAAAGAGGTTGCTGTCAACATCCGTAGGAGAAGATAAATCTTCCTCAGAAGTAAAACTAACTGTATTACATGTTTTCTTGAGGATAGATTTGGGTCTCTTACGCTTCGCTGGTAGTGTTCTATTCGGATTCCTCCCTGCCAAGGGGCTATTATATGGCATGAAAGGCTGACCTTTCTGATAGTCACCTACATCCCATTGGAATTTTTTCATTTTCTTATCCTTTAGTTGTTATATAGATATTTGGAGACGATACTTAGATGATTGTTGGTTGGTATGGAAGGCGGATGTGGCTTATCTTTTGGAGTATGTGGAATTTCTTAATCCAGACAAATGGGGAATTGAGTTCAAGGTAAATTTTGATTTGGAGCAAATCACCTTTTTGGATGCGACTATCACCAGAAATGAAGACAATACTTTGAGTATACAAATATACAGAAAATATCTCCAGTATAATTCTTTACTCCATGCCAGTAGCCTTCATCCACCACACGTATTACATAACATCCCCAAATCCCAATTTTTGAGAGTAAAATGTATTTGTTCTGATAATAATACCTTCCACAAATACAAGTTTGATCTAGCCAATCAATTCCAAAATAGGGGGTATAAAGTGGGCAATATTGCCATGGCCAGTAATTGGGCATTTACACAAGCTAGGGAAGATCTTCTACAATACAAGAATAAAGACAAAACATCAGAGGACCAGGATGTTTTGTGAATGGTCACTACATATAGACACAACACTAAATCTTTCATGAACATTATCCAAAAACATTGGAACATTTTGCTGTTGGATCCAAAATCAGCCTCTAAGGTGGGTCAGAGATGCTTCTTCTCCTTCTTTAAACGTGGTAAAAATTTAGGCTCACTTTTGACCCACTATAAACATTCTTCCCAGAAGGAGACCTGGTGGTGGAATGAAAAAGTACAGGAGAGTATACAGGGAAAGAGGTTAGCAAAGAAGAAGTGGGATTGTCAAAGAGATGAAGAATGTAGACAAGAGTATAAGGAGTTGAGGTGCATGGCAAAGAGAGAGGTGGCAAAGGCTAAGGATAAGGCGTATGAAGAGTTGTATAAAAGGTTGGACACTAAGGATGGGGAAAAGGACCTGTACCAATTGGCTAGACAGAAGAACCGAGCTAGTAAAGATGTGCAGCAGGTAAGGGAGATAAAGGATAATGAGGGAAATGTACTCACAAGCGAGGAGCGTGTGTTGAGCAGATGGAAAGAGTACTTTGAGGGGTGGATGAATGAAGAGAATGAGAGGGAGAGAAGGTTGCATGATGTGTGGATAGTGAATCATGAAGTGCAGTGGATTAGCAAAGAGGAAGTAAGGATAGCTATGAAGAGGATGAAGAACGGAAAGGCTGTTGGTCCAGATGACATACCTGTGGAAGCATGGAGGTGTTTAGGTGAAATGGCAGTGGAGTTTTTAACTAGATTGTTTAATGAAATCTTGGAAAGTGAGAGGATGCCTGAGGAATGGAGAAAATGTGTTTTGGTACCGATTTTTAAGAATAAGGGTGATGTGCAGAGCTACAGAGGGATTAAACTGATCAGTCACAGCATGAAGTTATGGGAAAGAGTAGTGGAAGCTAGGTTAAGAAGGGAGGTGATGATTACTGATCAGCAGTATGGTTTCATGCCAGGAAAGAGCATTACAGATGCAATGTTTGGTCTGAGAGTGTTGATGGAGAAGTACAGAGAAGGTCAGAAGGAGTTGCATTGTGTCTTTGTGGATTTAGAGAAAGCATATGACAGGGTGCCTAGAGAGGAGTTGTGGTATTGTATGAGGAAGTCGGGAGTGTCAGAGTAGTATGTAAGAGTGGTACAGGATATGTACGAGGGTAGTGTGACAGCGGTGAGGTCTGCGGTGGGACTGACGGATGTGTTTAAGGTGGAGGTGGGATTACATCAAGGATCAGCTCTGAGCCCTTTCTTATTTGCAATGGTGATGGACAGGTTGACAGACGAGATCAGACAGGAGTCACCGTGGACTATGATGTTTGCAGATGACATTGTGATCTGTAGTGAGAGTAAGGAACAGGTGGAGGAGACCCTGGAGAGGTGGAGATATGCTCTAGAGAGAAGATGAATGAAGGTCAGCAGGACTAAGACAGAATATATGTGTGTGAATGAGAGGGAGGATAGAGGAATGGTGAGGATGCAGGGAGTAGAGGTGGTGAAGGTGGATGAGTTTAAGTACTTGGGATCAACAGTTCAGAGTAATGGTGAGTGTGGAAGAGAGGTGAAGAAGACAGTGCAGGCAGGATTGAGTAGGTGGAGAAGAGTGTCAGGAGTGATTTGTGACAGATGAGTACCAGTAAGAGTGAAAGGGAAGGTCTACAAGAGGGTAAGACCAACTATGTTATATGGGTTGGAGACAGTGGCATTGACAAAAAGGCAGGAGTCAGAGCTTGACGTGGCAGAGTTGAAGATGCTAAGATTTGCACTGGGTGTGATGAGGATGGACAGGATTAGGAATAAGTATATTAGAGGGTCAGTCCAGGTAGGAAGGTTTGGAGACAAAGCCAGAGAGGCAAGATTATGTTGGTTTGGACATGTGCTGAGGAGGGATGTAGAGTATATTAGGAAAAAGATGCTAAAGATGAAGCTGCCAGGTTACAGGAAAAGAGGAAGGCCTAAGATAAGGTTTATGGATGTGGTGAGAGAGGACATGCAGGTGGTTGCTGTGACAGAGCAAGATGCAGAGGACAACAAGAAATGGAAACAGTTGATCTGCTGTGGCGACCCCCTAATGGGAGCAGCTGAAAGAAGAAGAATAAACATTCTTCCCAGGTCTCAGCTGAACCTATACAACAAACGTTATTGGGTGATAAATTATGTGGTACCTATCCATGTGGTCATTGTACACATTGTTCAAGAGTTTTCAAAATCAAAAAATTTACTAGCCCCAATACTGATAGAGTTTTTGATATAATGTTTTTGGCGAATTGTAGTTCAGATTGGGTGTTGTATCTGGCCTCTTGTCCTTGTTCAGCTTTTTATGTGGGTCAGACATCCAGACCATTATGCATCAGGATTTCTGAACACACTAGTGACATAAGGAATCACAAACTTTCTAGTGCTCTTAAGCACCCCTATGCCTCTTTTTATTTTATGGTCATTGACAAAATTAAATGGGACAGGTCCCTCAAATGTGGTTGGCACACACTTAAGCACCCCTATGCCTCTTTTTATTTTACGGTCATTGACAAAATTAAATGGGGCAGGTCCCTCAAATGTGGTTGGCACACAATTCTAAATAATAAGGAAAGAAAATGGATAATTAAATTGGGTGGTCTTTTCAGCCCTGATTTGAATGAACATCTTTAAATGTATTTATAATAGGAATCCATTAAGTACATAATGATTTGATTGCTATGTCTTTAAGATGCTATAAATATTGTTGCTCTGATGTGCTTTCTTTTTTCATTAATTTGGTTTTTGCACTGAAGAAGGCTAACACAGCCGAAACCAGTTTGCTTGCTTTTGCCAGAGCACTTTTGTGCTTTACTGGGGGTGTTTGACACCCTCAGTTGTTTGGATATGTTTATTTAATAAATGTATACTTATCTGGCAACAATCCATTTGGTGCTGGCCCTATTTCTTACATTTGTCTTGTTTCTTTGGGCCTTGGCACTTGCCATACCTGTGAGGAGTTTGGACTGAGTGAATATTTTAGGATGTCACAGTTTCATATATATATATATATATATATATATATATATATATATATATATCTTCTGTAATTCACTCTTCCAAGGATTGTTACTTATATATATGTATATCACTACATAATCTTGAAAGTTTGAAATACCGAATTTCAAACTTTCGAGACTATATAGTCGAAACCCCTAATTACCGAAAGACCAGAAGCGCAAATTTCAAAATCCCGATCATTGGGAGTTTCACATTTGCACTTCTGGTGTTGCGGTATGGTGGAAGGTCAGGTAAGTATCTATGTTTAAATGTGTTGGTTAGGGTTTAGTGTGTAAGTGTGCGTTGTGACTGTGATGTGTGTGTGCGAGGGGAATGTAGGTGTGTGATAGTGTTTCATGAGTTTGTGTTTGTAGTGCGACCTTGGAGTTAGAATATTTAAGTAGTGGGTGTGTGGGGGCACAGCCCCCGCATGGGGGGTGCAGGGGCACTTGCCCCCTTGCTTGTCTGTAGTTCAGGTTTGTTTGTTTGTGTTCTGGGGGATGGTATGTTTATGTGTATGTGTGTGGTGTATGTTGAGTTTAGTTTTCGGTAGTTTGAATTTCGCGGTTTTGATGTTTCAGTATTTTAGTGTTTCGGGTATTTGGTCTCGGGATATTGGGCGTCGGTAGTTTGGGTTTTAGGGATTTAGTAGTGGTTCCATGAATATATATATATATATATATATATATATATATATATATATATATATATATATATATATTTATACCATCTCTGAGAGTTTTGTACCTTGGAGAAATTGAAAATATTTCAGGATGTCACAATTTCATACTTAGTATACATTCCCTAGTACAGTGTTCCAAGGATTACAACTACCCTTCTCAGTTTTTCAATAGGCAAGAGATCTTTAATGGCTTAATAGCATGAAACAAGAATAACCTGAACTTATAAACCATATATACTTACAGTTTGTACAGTTTGTATAAGTGAATTCATCAGATAGCCCTAATTTGATTGTATATTCATTCTTTTAACGTTTTTTTACTTCTCTTCCCCCTGTTGCTTTTTGAGCATCAGCCTCCTCTCAGCCAGTCTGTCCACCGGTGCCCCCATTAAGGGGGCAAGGAATGACCAAAAGAGGCCATCATGTATACAACCATTAAGATGTTTTAATTTTTTTTCTTTTTGATCTACCTAACTTGGGCTTGCCCAGTTAAAGCCCATGGGTAGGATATGGTGTGGCTATCAGCACTGCTCTAACCCTCAGCCCTGCAAGTTGGTACGTGTACCTCAACAGACACCTGCAGCAGCTGGAGAGACCTTAGAGGTTTTTCACTAAGAAAATAAAGAAACTCCAAGCCATGACCTATGTAGACAGGCTGAAAGCCCTGTCACTTTACTCTGTATCTTATACGCTACTGAGAGGTGACTTGTGCCTGGCCTATAGGGCAATCTTTAACCCTGCCCTAATGGAAATGCTGCACATCTGCAAGTCAAATAGCATTAACGTCACTCAATCTAGAGATTTCAACCTAGCTTGTGACATTAACAGAACATGCTGGAGAGACAGATATGCCTCTCAGGGACTGCCGCTTCTCTGCAATAGACTTCCTATTCACATAAAACAGAGCTCCTCACTGATCATATTCAAACACAACATAGATAATTGGATGGGAGACCACAAATTTACGCCTGGGGTGGCACCCATGTCTTTCATGAACAGGGGTAGCTGGTGTAGACCACAGACTCACTCTGTTCATAAATTTGTTCCACGAATGGCCCAAAAAGAACAAATGAGGATATTGGCATTAACATGAATAGGCTTGCAAAGGCCACTGGCCTAGTAACCTCCAATGAATCTATGATCAGCAGCAGGACTGCATCATCCACCAATAGGGGGCTCTGTCCAGTTGTTTCTATGGTCTCCACCAGGGAAATGTGTTCACAGAGATGTGGCCATATGAGGATGTGCCCATCCACCCTATGCAATCAATGACCTGAGCTGAGACTAACTCTGACCACCAGGGCTACAGTCAGGACTTTATCCCTCTACATCTCCAGATCAAATAATTTACTCTTTGGAGCCTTCTTTTAGTGCATCCACCATTAATGAGGTTCTATTCACTGTGGCTAACTTGCACAACAAACATAAGTAAATGCTATATAAATAATATGCAAATGCTTTATAAATAAGATGTAGTTTTCAGTTTTTTTTAATTCTGTTTATTCAGAGGCCAGATTTAACAATGATACAGATTATTGTTTAAAATTCTCAAAATCACTATGCATATTCTCTGACAGAAATAAAAAACAGAGCTACTGTATAGTAAGCTTAATTCACTTTAGGACATGTTCACTGTTTCATATCACACATCAGGTCTATACCCTCCCTCCCATCTTTCAAAACCACTTTGAAAGACTTCCAAGTTAAAATCTGACTTTACTCTTACTCAGAACCATGATAAACTGTATCCCTAAATATGAACAAGTACCTTTTCATTCCTTATATTTCCTTACTCTACCTTCTTCACTTACTTCCTTACTGCTATCTAATTATCTTCCCTGACTGTCTCTCTAAAGATACCATAAGCCTATTTCTCTTTCACTTCATATTGCAATTCCTATTTGTATTAGGCTAACTTACCTTTAATTTCCCTACAAAGTGTCTAAAATTTCTCTGAATATTAAATGATTGTCATATACCTTGTATCGAGTCTTAAGCAATGTTTTTATATTATGTCTAATTTGTTATAATTATTTAAACTGCAGATGATTTTGTTTTATTTTTGAAGATTGTAAAATTATTATTCTTAAATGTTTTGTAATAATTTGGAGCTTTTCTCCCTGGGCCTTCGCTGAAAATGGACTTCTACCCAGTTGGACTTTCATGGTAATCAAATGTCAATAAATAAATGTTGTCTGCACTTTATTTGGGGTTTGTTATTGGTTTTATACTGGCTTATAAAGACTGCATTTATTTGTCATAGTTTCATAAAAGAAAAACAAATATTTGATTCCACGTGGTGATAGGCCACTCCATGCACCAGCCAAGGGTTGGCATAGTAGTTAAAGCGATTATCTCAGTTGCAAGAGATATAGGGTTTGATTCTTACCAAAGTAAATTGGCTAGCCTTAACATAGCCCACAAGGGTACTTAGCCTGGTATTTACCTCTGAACCTATGGACTCTTTCTAACATTAATTCTGTTATCTGTAGGTATGCATGCTTATTATAATAAAACGGGAAAATAAACATAGATTATCCATGCAAATTTAGGCAATATAGTATGGTAGCCAACTCATGGCACAAGTTGTAACATAAAATGTACTAAGTATGTATTGTATTGACAAAATATTAAAGTAAAAGGCCTTAGTCATATGCATTTCACAGGCTACTCTCTAATGAATGTAAGACCTTTTTCTGAAAAGTTATAGGTCCAGGCTTCTTGATACACAGCTTGTAGTTTTGCTAGGGGAAAACAAGCAAGTCTGTACTTAGTAAAGAAAATCTCTCTCTCTTTTGTGGTTACCAATTATGAATTTCCTCTTGAAAGAGCTGTGATGTCCCTGATCTGGACCAGTGATCAAGGAGTCTCGATCCTCAGCATGGAAATGGGTAAGGGATGATCACTAGGAACGAAAAGGGATAGACACAGTAATTTCAGATGCAGCACTCTGCACCAAGCACAGTTTCCCTTAAGAGCACACAGAGAGCACTCTCATTCCTGGTGCTGGGTTTCCCTCTCTCTCACTCCAGGCTCCAAATAAGACTCCCCAGTGACACAGCTATATAGTTGAGTCCTCAGTAGAATCTACCAAGCCAATTCCTCCATCACCCTCTCTGTGAAACCAGTGCTCTGTGCCTCTGCTCCAAGTAGCTGACACACACTGTTTGAGATATGATTTTCACACACACACACACACACACACACACACACACACACACACACACACACACACACACACACACACACACACACACACCTGGGAAAGGCTGACACAGATTTACCAGCTATGTCCCCTCTGCCCCAACTATAAGGTAGATATTGCTACCAGAACACTCCAAAGCCAGCTACTCTAAGGCTCTTAACAAGGGCACCAAATTATACTCAGTAAAATTAATATTAATACAAATAGTAGTGTCTGATGAATGCAGCAAGGCTTTCAGGAGTGGCCACAGTGTCACCAAATAAATATAAGTACTCTCAAAAAATAAAATATTCTCTAAAATACTAGCCACAATGAAAATATTAAATATATTTAATAATCAATAATAAAGCAACATGAAAATACTAAATATCTACTTACAATGAACACCTGAGTTTCAATTACAAGAAATATTAAAAATAACACAGATGGATAGATTCACACAGATATAGAAAACAGTATTTAACTAATCTCACTAGATTTTTCCTGATTGATCTAAAGAATTAATATTCCCTAGTTACTTACTAAAACAAGGCAAGATGAAGTGGGTGAGTGAGCCTTCTTTCTTAGGCTTCAAATACAGACTGCTGAGAGCTAAGTGACATCTCTCACTAATATCTAAATATCATTTCAGTGCTGGCTATAGAAAGACATCATATTTGGTCATCTGACTTTGATTCCCACTTTACTATAAACTAAACCAGAATCTAGCTCATATGTGTCATACACACACAGAGCTTTGCTAAGATGTGTTATAGCATCTAGAAGCTATAAAAACATTTCAAAAATGTTCACCCTTTCATGGTAGCAATTAGTTCACCCCTAAGGACAATACAGTATGATTCCTAATCCTGGTTTTCACAGACATTTTGTCTCTGGCTGCAATCAGAACTGTAAGATACAATCATTATTGCCTAAACCAGGTAATTTAATTTTAGACTATTTTTCAAAGTTAGATGCACTAAGTTTAATCTCTTCTCTTCCAGTACCTTTGTTACAATATATTAATTTTAACAGTTATAGTACAGTCTGACATACAGGTGTATTTCTTTTTTGTCCAGCAGGACCCACTACTGCTTCATTTTAACACAAGCAGCTTTACAAATACATTTTTCAATACAAGCATTTGTACACATCAGCTTGATATACAAATGACATGTAATTCTTTACAAAACTCCAGCTAGCTATGCTGGCATACATTACACTTCCACAGCCTTACTTCTCCTAGCATAGCTGGCAATACTTCATATCATCACAGCAGCTTTATGAGTATTGTCCATGGAACTATTCCTTTACATGCTAGCTTCTGATTTATGCCCTGTAAAACTACACCACAGTCACTAGTGTTTGGACAGTTTACCTAATGTTTCTCTAAAGTGAGGTATGTTTAACTATGCTGAATGGCCATGTTAAGCTAAATATTCATGTATAAAAGCAGCATACTTTGCACCAAAATTGCAATAATTTGCTAATTAAGTAATATAAAAGCAAACACATTTTTATTTATTTTTTAATTTCTTGGATAATCTATGTCAAACAAGCTAGAACACAAGACAATGCAAAATATTTATTGAAAACATCATGAGCTGTTACAGTAATAAATATGGACTCAATAAATGGATTATGTTAATGCTTATGCTCTTAATGTTTGTTATAGATACTTTGTCCAGACACTTTGTCCAGGTTTATGTATAGTATATTGTATATTTTAACACTTCTATCTGGATTTTGATATTATTCTATTTTGGAGTTTAGGAACCTGTTTTAGTATCAAATTAGTTTCTCAACAGTATGTACTAGTTAAGAGTGGTAATATTTTTTCTGGCAAAATCCATTCAGAAACAGGTCTAGGAAAAACATATTGTGATTTCTTTCTAAATGCACATTTAGTGCAATATGTTCACTAGATTGGGAAATGGCAAACAGTTACAAAAGGTTTTAGACCAGTGGAAAACCCTATATATCTCCATGTTGGGGGAGTTGCATGACTTACACTCCCTGCTAAATGTTATAATCAACTCAAAAGAGACAATACTCTTTGAGGTCAAAGCATAAAAGGGAACAATGAAATATCTGGGCCTTCAGAAATCAAACAGTATATTTTGTAATTTATAATGTATTTTACATGCTTTCTGAAATACATTGTTCAAAAAATAAAATATTCCTTGACTGTGCTTAGCAAAATGTCTACTCCTTCCAAGGCACTATACATACGAGAAATTACATGAATATTTCACTTTAACATTTTAGCATTCATATTAACTATTTAATGTAGTTTACCAAATCTATTCTAACTGATGCGGTAGCGTTGTCGCCTCACAGTAAGACGTTGGCCTGTTCGATTCTCAGCTAGATTGTCTTCTGTGTGGAGATGTGTGAATGGGCGTACCTTCGTTGAAGGTTATGCATCAGGGCCGTCACCTCGGCACGTAAAAATCTACTGCCAATCATTAGCAGACCGGAGTTCCGCTGTGGCGACCCCTAACCGGGAAAAGCCGAAAGACACAACAACAACCAAATCTAACGTCATAAAAATGGAAAGAAAAAACAACTTCTCCAACACACATTGTTCCTAACTGTCAATAAAAATCAGTTGAACAGTATTTATGTCTCCTTAAACAACAATATGTTATGTTTTTGAGAGCTCAGCATATTCAGTAGACTGGCTATGCTAATGTCATACACCAATTGAAAAAATGTAGCATGAAACAGTCTTGTGTTTTTTATATAGAATAGAACAGAAAGCAGCTATGGTGGAGATGTGGGTGAGCAGTCCATAGTTTATAAGTGTGACTATAAGTTATGCCCAGTTTGTAAAACAGGTAATGAACAACACTAGTTTACATCAATTGAAAATGTAGTGCAACTCGTGAGAGAGGAAAAGTGAATAAGTCAAAATGTTTCAGAACTAATGTCAAACACTTATTACCTTGTATTTTGGTTCTTATCTACAGTTACATATTCTTCTTTTTTATTCATCTTATGGCTTAATGGGTTTTAAAAAGAAGAAGTCAAGCTCCTAGCAGGAAATGTTAATATCTTGTTTTAAAAATATTTTTATTAGGCATGCTGTGACATGTGCATAGGTCAAATATGGTAAACAACTGACAAGGTAAAGGCTAACTTATTTTAGCTCTGAGTTTTATAAGAAAAGAAAATGTAGACACGGTGCTGATTGCTGTTCTTAAAACTGAAATAAGGTGAAACAAAAGATCATTTTGAGGTAGCACAACGCAGAAAAATGGAAATTTTTTAAGAACGCAACTGACCGTAATATTACACCTTGTAGTATGGCAATTGAATTCCCAGGGTTGACTGTGAGGGACAAACAAGGCAAAAAAATCTGTAGAAATAGAAAGACAGTCAATTCCCATCTAATCCCTGCTTTGTGAACCATGATTTATGTGTTCAGACATTTTGTGACATTCTTTAGAATGCATATATGTATCACAATGAACTTTGCACGAGGGGTTATTGAAATTGTTTTATGCATCCTTCTACATCATTTGATAAACATTAAACTTTTACTATTGTAGCAGTCATGGTTTTCGCCTAGCAGAGATTTTCACTGAAAATGCAGCTTTTGAAAAGCTGAGCTGGATTTAGTGGACTACCGTTCATCCTTTCAATTGTCTGGATAACAGAAAGAGATCTAAATATGAGGGCACAGCTGGCAGACCAGGGTGGATAAAAAATTGTCTAGCTTGCAGTTCAGCAAGGTTTATGACCATTTCCTTCTGCTAAGACATAATTATTTTTTCCTGAGAGAGTCACATTATCACAGCATTATGTAAAGGCTATAAATTCAAAATGACAGTCTCTGCAACTTATGTTAAACTCAGCAAGGCATGCTGTCAATTATCAAGGCTCACAAGAGCTTAAGTATATGTCTCACAATTGCTATAAGACACATTAAAATGGCAAAGCCCCAGCAGTGTCAAGAAGTAATAATCAGATGCCACCATTCTTAAGCAAGCTATATCAATTAACAGCCATCACCATCATAGTCCCAATGCCATTATAAGTTGTTATTAATATATTATTAATATATTACGAAATGAGGTTCTTCAAAAGAACTGACACAGTAAAACTGATTTTTGCAGTCGTAGGTTAAACAATGATGACCCAGGTTCGTTTGTCTCTCTGTCTCACTTAATCAAATACAGCTGTATTTGATGAAAGAAGTCCATTTCTAGTTTAATCATACAGAGTCCGAGCTTATCATCCCTTGAAGCATCCTTGATTTCTCTGGACAACTTTAATAGGAAATCATATTTCAGCAGAGTTCAGTGTGGCAGTTTTGAAAATGCAATGCCCTTCATTGTTATTTATTAAAAGAGTCATTATGCAATGGAACAGTGTATCTTTTCCTGAAAGGTTTGTATTTCTTTATTGCTTCCTGAGTATATAAGGTGAACTTGTACTATATGAAACAAGAAAAAAATCAGACTTCAGATAAGGAGTAACCTACATATGTAGCTAGAGGCAGATATAGATACAATTACAATATTAAATATTAGAAAAAGTAATACAAAGGAAATATATATGGAAGGCAACCTGAACTATATGCAATTATCTCTGCTGTATGCTTTGAGTGCATTTTGTCATTTTATTTTTACCATTTCACCTCTTTGGAGTGTTCCCTTTCAAAATGCTGTCACATAAAAAAGTGGGTATCCTTTTTCTTGCATTTTCTAGTGCTACAAGTTTAGCATTTAGTCATCAGCTCCAATTCACACTATTTTACCTTCAGATCATGGGATTATGTTATCTTTTTTCAAACTGTATGCTAAAGTTTTGTGCATAGGCTAGTCCATTTCTGAAATGCAAGAGATAGGTATATTATCTGAAACATAATTCTCTAAACAGAAAACCTACAAATGGGCATAAGAAAAACTGCTGGAAAAATGTTTTATCAAAAACTGACCTCTTGTAAAATATCACAGTAAACGAATATTAACATGTTTTGTCAATTTACACAGATTTTAGAGCTGTAACATAATGGATGCTCCTCATTTCATTGGAAGAACTTGGATGGGTATATCTTGTAAAACAAATGCAACTTTTTTTTGCAGGGGGGCAAGCCCCTGCACCTTCTCCTTGTGGGGGGTAAAGACCCCACCCCCAAACTTATATATACCAACTCCGAGATCACCATACCTTAGACAAAAGAGAATATTCCAAGAAATGGCATCTTGGACTTAATATATGTAAGTCAATTTTTCAACCTTTCAGACTGCTTTCTGGGACTCACTCTAGCAGGTCAACTCAAACGGTTACCCTGCATTCAGTTGTTTCTCTTCTAGGCTTTGCAAACACCAACGGATGAAGTCTTTCTGCTGAACAAGGAGGTCTATCAAGTATCATACTGTCTTAGAGCTTTGCCTAAGACAGTGATTCCATTGGCTACTGTGCTGCAGGCTTTACTGTGGTCTTTAATTGCACATAGAGGGCAGTTCTTTGAGTTCACCCAAGCTGGAGTGACTCTTTGATTCTAGATTTGATCCTCTTAAGCCATATTCGGCAGCCTTAGCCTTCCCCCAGAAAGATGCCTTCTTGCCCATTGATATATGTCAACTGATCTCTTGGGACAAATCCAGACTCTGTTGCACATAGTGGTTATACAAACTGTTCTTGTTTTGTAAAGGGGTCATGGGTTCTAGGACCATTTTGTGCAGGTATCAAAAGGGATGTATAATTTCTATCCCTTACTAGATCTTAGTAATGTGAGCAAACAATTCTCTTAAAAACAGTTTCAAATAGTTACCATACAAAGAATAATACCCTTGTTCCTTCACATTCCCACATAGTGTTGTTGAACACGATGAATATACCCTTTGGCACATCAACATGTGAAGTTCATGCATGCACATCCTGTGGCCTGCTGTGCGTATGTATCACTTCCAATGCAGGATTGACATGTGTGCTTTATTTAGTACTTATGAGGTTTGTTTCACTACAGTTTTCACATGATTGCTAATGTCTTGTAGTACAAAAATCTCTTCATGTTCTTGTAGTTGTGTGATCAAATTCTTGTAGCTTCTTCAAAGACTTATTTAATGCACCCTTTTTATGAGCACTTTATTTGATGAAGTCACTGATGCTGACCATACATAGGATGAAGTCCTCTGAGATTCCTGCTTAGAAGTCATCTGTGTGGACAGAGGTGGATTTGATCCTGTCCCTTCTGAAGGCTTAGGAAGTCATAGCTTTGGTATACTGGATGAGGATACATTGCAGTCCAGATTTAGACCCTGCTGTGCCTTTCTGCCTTTGGATACTACAGTTTGCAGGATATTGTTTGATAACTGAGGCTGCAGGTACTGCAGTAGACCACGACGTGTTAATGTGATATTAATTCAATATTGCATCATATAAAGGATTGTTAAAGCCTTCCAGAGTTCTAACAAGAAGCACTTGCTTCATCTGGCATGCAAAACCTGATTGCTTACTTGTGTTGTCCTGGCATGCAAACTGTTTAAATAAATTCTGGAACATATTGTGGTTTTATACATATGTGAGTGACCCACACACACACACACACACACACACACACACACACACACACACACACACACACACACACACACACACACATGCACGCACACACGCACGCACACACGCACACACACACACACACACACAGACGCACACACGCACACACGCACACACGCACACACGCACACACGCACACACGCGCACACACACACACGCACACACACACACACACACACACACACACACACACACACACACACACACACACACACACACACACACACACACACCCTTTTGTATGATGCAGCAAAGCCCTTTCAGTTGGATCTATACGTTTTAGAGACTTTACTGGCAACACAACAAGGTACAGCGGTAGCGTTGTTGCCTCACAGCAAGAAGTTCTCCTGTTCAATTCTCGGCTGGAGTGCCTTCTGTGTGGAGTCTGCATGTCCTCCCCACAGTCGAGTGGCCTCCAAAAGACATGCGTGAATGGGCGTGCCTTCACTGAAGGTTGGGCGTTGGGCTGGCAACTCGGCACCATAAAAATCGACTGCCAATCATTAGCGGACAGGAGTTCCGCTGTGGTGACCCCTAACTGGGAAAAGCTGAAAAGACAAACAAACTGGCAACACAACAAACCTGAAGAAGCTTAACTGGCACCTCAACAAATAGCCATATAACATAACCCAAGGTCTGTTGACCTGTGAGTTATTTACACCTACTGCATTTTCAGGAAGAACAGATTCCTTCACACAGAAGAGAAGAGAATAAAGCTATATCTCTTTAAAAAAGACAGAAGGTTAAGGCTCTGGGTTGTTAGCAAGCTGCTTCCTGATGTCAAGGGTGCAGATTCCGATTCCTTCACCTCAATTTGCCAAGGCTCCCTATTGACATGCCAACACTCAAAATGCTGGGTGCCAAAAAGCTGAAAAAGGGACCACAGGAGAAAAGCAAATCCTGAAAGTTCCTCTTCATCTTAAAACTTCTTTTTGCAGGAGGTACCCCCCCCCCCCCACACACACACACACTTTCATATACCAGCTCTGAGATCATCAGACTTCGTAGAAAAGGGAATATTTTGAGAAATGGCCATAGTATATAGAAGTCCGATCTTTTGGCCATTCAGTCTCCACATTTTGGGATTTGTTCTAGTGGGTTGCCATTTCAAATGGTTACCTTTGGCTGCTGTGTGATGCTGAGCTAATCACTTCACCAGACAGTGCTCCTGTGTTCCCTCCTTTAAAAGTAGGTGAGTTGTTCATTTATTCTTCTGGCTATGTAGGTCTACGTCAACATGAACTTCTGGTGTCTGAATAGTTTAACAGGAGCCTTACATGTTTAGGGTGATGAGCAGTGGTGAGTAGGAAATAAAGTGCAGTATAGAATGTCATAAAGCATCAAGGACCTGACAATTTACTACAACATCGGTCTATCACTTCTTGGGTATCACAGGATGTGCTGAAGCATAGGATAATTTGGCAGATTGGTTCAGAAATCTAGCATTATGTTTTGAATGACAATCCAGAAGACATTTTTAAAATGTAAACAGCATTTGAAATAATATATGTTTTGCATGTGGTATATGAGTTTTTAGTGCAGCTAAACTCCTAGATCCCCTTAATTTAAACTCTGGAATGTTCAAACTATGTGTCCACTCTTTTTTCCTTGCCTGATAGTTGTTTGGGATTTCAGCATGTTTCTATATTAAAATTTCCTCTTAAGCATTCAGAATATCTTATCTGCTTTTATATTAGCTGTTGGTTCTATGATTGGCTTTGAATGACATGATTTCAAATTTTATTTCAAATAAAAATAAATAAATAACTCAGATGCAGTTCAGGGTCATATTTTACATAAAGGCAAGCCATCCACACCTACATCTAGGGTGGTTAACCCTATTTTATCCAATTTTACTCTAAGATCACTGCATTTCACGGAAAAGGAGAATTCACAAAACTAGTTTAAGCTTAATCCCTGTTTGACTGTATTACACGCACTGATGACTTTCTCATTCAGCATACACTGCCCTAGGTTTGTGTAGGACTTTGGCCTTATTGGATTCTCCAACTCAAGGACTCACTGTTTCTGTTTTAATATAGGCAATTAACCTTGTATGCTTTCTATGTTAATGTAATTACCGCATTTCCTTCCCAGTCACAGGAAGTATTCTGGGACATGCAAGTTCAAGTCCGGAAAGAGGAACACTGAATGTAGAAAAATGAGGACTTATGTGTATCAAATCAGAGACATTCCCTCTTAATATAGTAGATGTTAGCATATGTAAGTAGCAGGGGTGTGGTAACCACAGCCCCCTCCCCCCATCGGGGGTGCATGTATGCAAAAAATAACTTTGACTGTTAAGAGCAATTTTTATCATTTGCTGTTCTCCTTTACTTTCGCTGTTTTCAGGGACTTACAATTAAACCATGTAAGTAGTTCCTTGCTGTCAGAGAAGAGTTATTATATGGTTTGGATTTAAATGGAGTAGGATTGTAATATTTGAGGGTACCCCTGAAAAAGATACCTTAGTGATAATTACATAATAAAACGTTAAGTATTATTTAAGAACTTGCAAGGTGATTATGGAAAACTATCAGTAAGTCTACACAGGAAGTAGAAATACTAACGCAAAAAGTAATTAAATGGATATGGCATGGATGATCCAGTTTTGTGGTTTGCTTTCCATTCTGTCAGCAGGATGGAAAGCAGTAATAATACACAAATAAATTTGATAAAATAATTAAATACCATGAAACACACAGACTGATGAGCAGTTTGAGTAACAACTTATTTCACTTGTGCATGTCTTCCAGATGGCAGACAAGACTGTTGGCCTCGATTAAAACCCACAGGGGCATGTACACTCTTCGCAAAAGATAACCAGCTTGAAACTGTATCAAAAGAATTTAGGCAGGTTTGTTTCCTTGCACCCTGGGCTATTCATGTGATAGTAGTAATTACTCTTAAATTTCAGTTGACGTTTTTGACTTTCAGCCTGATCTATATATTTTTATAGATATGAAAACCCCCAGCTGTATTTCTTCTTTTGATGATTATATGGTTATGTATCTGCAACTCCCTTTGGGTGATATGACTACAATAAAGCAAAGCTAAAGAAGTCTGTATTATCAAATGTGCAAGCAAACAATGTCGAATGCTTGCCAGAGTAAAATATAGTTTGTCTAGCTGTCATGACATTTTCACATTATAAGTCATTCATGGATGCTTACTGGTAAATGACAGCTGTATCTAAGAGAGGTAATGACAAAACTAATGCATAAATGAAACTTATTTTGTACAGTAAAGTGGACCAACACATAACTAACCACACTAAGGGAATCTATCCTTATGACCAAAATAACATAGACCAGCTGTGGGTATTGCTGAATATTTATTTATGTATTTATTTATTTTTCTTCAGTCAGAAATTCCAAATGGGGTTTCTCCCATTTTCAGCAGAGACCAGGGGGGTAAAAAGCTCCACAACTGAGAACAAATACATTGCATAACATAGAAATATAACATACTATAGACAATACAGTTACATTAAATACTGTCCATACATGTTTGAGTTTTTGAAACATGAGGTAGTTGATTTCAGAGAAATTTGACTTTTAAGAGTAGCTAACTTATCTAGTGAGATTTTTAGTTTAGAGTATACAAGGAAGTGATAATACTGGAGCATGTAATTATAGAAAGAAGAACTGTAATAGGATACTATATATGTAGAGGGTGGGAAAGATAGAAGGTAAAAGCATGTATGAAAGAAAGAGATGTATCAGTGGTTATCTGGAAAAAAGTTATTATAGGGGTTAAGAAGTGGGTTTTATGCTGGAATTGAAAGGATATAAAAGAATGAAAATAGTTGAAGCCCATTGTGGGTTTTAGTATATTGTAATTCTATTAGTGTAAAAGAATGAAAGTTAGAACAACGAAAGCTAGAGTTAATAGAGTGTAATTAGAAGGAGGTATGTGGCTGAGTTCTGGGGGGTTCAGCCTGGAAGTAGTGTAAGAGACTTGTTATTAGAAATTGTGATGGATAGTAGAGCTTTGTTCTTAGACTGCCTGACGCGGTTAGTGTTATGAGGTTGTAGTATTCCTTTTAGAGAGGAACAGTTTTCTGGTAAGTGTATAGTTTATGGGCTGTGATATGTGGGGAGTAGTAGAGTTAGTTTGTAAGTTCTAGCTAGTTAAGGCTTTTTAGAGCTGTGCAGTGGTGGCTTTTGTAGGGGATGGGTTACTAAATGCAAATTTTGTAATTTTGTTATAGGCCATCTCTAGTTTCTTTGTGATGTTTGTGTTAAAGTTTGTAAACATGGGAGTGGAGTAGAGTAGGGAGGAGAGCAAGTATATTTGTGCTAAGGCTTTCCTGGTGTGATCAGTAAGGAGCTGTTTTTGTTCTGTAGAGGAATCCTAGTTTCCTTTTTGATGGCTAGTAGCAGGTGCTGGTCATGCTTTAGACTATACTTGAGCAATACCCCATGGAGTTTGGCTTGATTTACGT
>NC_056739.1:996580837-996730837 GCF_019279795.1 Protopterus annectens | reverse complement strand
TCCCAGCTGTGTGTAAGTATCACTCCACTACCTGTTTATTAATTGCCAGCTCATGTATATTATGGATAGGTATGGCTAAATATTCCTCTTATGTCCTTCACAGTGACAAGTGAGTGGGCCATGAACCAGGAGGCTTATGGAAGTCACCTGGAGAGGTTGCAATGCAAGGCAGGTTAGTAATACTCTTGCATGTACTGTCATAGGAAATAAATCTAAAAGTATTAGTAAGTTAATTTCCAGTAAAAAAACGGTATTGTTTAAGGCAAGTATTGCATACACTGGAGAATATGGCAGGAAGAGTCTCATATAGTTTGTATGTAAATAAAAACATAATAGCCTGACAATAAAGGTCTAACTGCTGGACTGCATGTGTATACTGTGGTATCATATGGTAATGTAGATTTGCAATCACTTAATAGTACTGTTGTATTAAGCACTATTACCCACACTGTGCAACATAAATAGAATGTGTAGGAATGTCTGTATATGACTGGTGTAATCCTCAGAGGTCATTTAGTACAACTGAGGGAGACACAGATAGAAAATAGTGAAAAGACAGACAACAAAATCCAAATAGTACATGCAACTGAGATGTGAACTGTTGTATTTTTAGCACACACAGCCATGGTTCGAATCCTGGGAGTGGTAGTAGTCTGCATACAGAATTATACCCCACAACTGTACATATATGTCCAGAATGTCCAGTAAACTGGCCCATATCTGCCACCTGTCACTCTGTACCCCTGGGAAATCAGTGGGATGATCCCAGATGTTTAGGCAGCAAACAGGAAATGCAACTGATTGTCACACATCTATAAGTACAAACCTGTCACACTAGCAACTCCCCAAAATGCTATGAGAGCAATAAGCCATGTATGTCCCATCTACACCCCCATGTTGTCAAGCTGTGACTAGAGTGTGTACAGTAACAGAATGAGATGTATGTGCATAATACTAATGTGAAATCTGGTACTTTGTGTGGCAACATTCAACAAACATTGCTCCTACAGGTACGTCAGATATGTACACTGTGCTGAGAAATAAAAGCTTGATACCCTGTACTGGTACTGTTTACTCTGGTATTGTATGACATTGTGAGTGTTGCAGTTGCTCTAAATAATAAGGTATCACTGATCACTGTCACCCACACTGTGCTACATAATATAACTGTCTAGGAAATCCAGTATAAGAGTGTTGTAAGTCACTAAAGGTTAAAGAGGGTAATAGTCTACATATGTCCTGGTTCACATGCATATGGTCAAGACATGGCCAGAGTCTGTGCAAAAAGAGATGGATAGGCATATGCATAACATCAACTTGGAATCTGGGAGTATGCGTAGAAACAGTTGGTGTTAAACAAACAATTCCTCTACAGGTATACCAGGTAAGAGGTGTATACTGCAGGTAAAACCAGTCCATATATATAGTTGTTGACAGCCATATCACTGTCCAAACTAAGGCACTAGGGTAGTGTAGTAATACTTGTAAGGTACAGATAACAGCACTGACTAGGAAAGTAATGCGAAGTACAGGAATATACTAGATGTTAATTGACATCTCCCCCCCCCACCATATCTCCAACAATACACTAAATACCCACCTCAACTGGTACATGATGACTCCACTGTAATGTTGAGGCATATGTCCTATTGTTTGGTAATTATATAAATCTGTTTCTATGCATGTGCAATGTTGAAATACTCCAACATTGGTGGCATGGTGCCATCAATGTACCTGCATGCTGTTGTTATTACCACTGTGGTCCCATATATGCATGTGTTCTGTTTGCTATGCAACTGTTCCATAACTGGTGCTTGGGTTAATGGGAATATCTATGCATGTTGTTATACCTAATCCTGGAATGTGTTGACTATTACTAACCCACATATGTTGCAAACCATAAACACCATAGCACATATGAGAATGCGGGTCCCAGCGGACCCACCTGTCTCACCTCAGCTGGCTGTGGCACCTGGGCGCCAGCACATCTGGGGCCCAACCCGGGACCTCCTCGTCCATTGGTCCTGCACCATCTTCGGGTGGAACTGCCTCAAGAGATGGGGCTCACTCTCCCCAGGAGTATGCATGGACAGGAACCTGTCAACCATTGCCAGATCCGGGTCGTGGTGCATAGCGAACTCCACAGGGAGGTCAGAGATCTGCTACACCAGCTCAAGGGCCATGTGTCGCAACTAGAGGGCCAGTCTGGCTCTCTGACTCAGCCCCCAGCACAGCCACCTTCGGGGCTGTGAAGGTGCAGTGGTGACTGCCCATGGCCGGGGACCTCAGTCCCACTGTTTCCATTAGGGGGCTCATGGGCTTCTGATTTCCCAACACCCCTTGCAATCAAGGTGTTTACCCCCCTACATGTGCCATATACTGCCACGGTATGCATCTTGTTTGTCTTGTCTGTTAACCTACCCAACCTACCTCCCCAAATATACCTACTATCCCTCCCCAACA
Source organism: Protopterus annectens (assembly GCF_019279795.1). Classification (NCBI taxonomy): domain Eukaryota; kingdom Metazoa; phylum Chordata; order Ceratodontiformes; family Protopteridae; genus Protopterus; species Protopterus annectens. The sequence continues at coordinate 996,728,374 of NC_056739.1, read as the reverse complement.
TCCTACTCTCAAATGAAAAAAAGGGTAATCTATTCCCAAACAAAAATATTGCCCCATACATAGCTGTCCATTTTGCACAAATGTCCACTGGCCACGTGTAATCTAGTCTAATGGGCATCACAACATATTATTGTTGTCCTCACCCCTCTCTCAGGGGTTTGAGTGTCCAAAATCTACCTTCAAATTCAGGGTATATGCACAGCTGTTGCTGTAGAAGTAAAGGGCAGCTATGGACCTTCCCTACACCCTCCTGCACATCCCTAGCCATTTTCCCTACTGTCTTTCCCTCTTTGTGCCCCTTTTTCACCACTTTCCTATCAACCTTTTTTTCTTTTCATTTAAAGAAATTAGCATGGGGGTAAGTGGGAGTAAGCACTTTTAAGCAGCAGTAAGGGGTTTAAGCTTGTTTGTGCAGGGGTAAGCACGAAGAACTTGGTATATGTGGCCCATTGTGTAATTTGCTTTCATTTTTACATTGGGAAAACTAATCGCACCCTTAACGTATTAGGGACCACATATATTGCATTAATAGGAATGAAGAATATAATGCAATAGCAAAACATGTATTGAAAGAAGGACCCTCTCATCAGTTTGTTTTTCAGATTTTACATGTACAATATGTTAACATTAGAATGGGAAATATTACTAATGACACTGAATGTGCCGAGTTGAAATGGATTTTTCGACTAGGTGCGCATAGGGGCCATGGCCTAAATGACAGTGTTTCGATCAAACCCATTCTAAAAGCTAGGAAACTTAGATAGTAAATTTTTATACCTTTGACATAGATTCCATAAGGCTATGTTTTACTTAAATTGTACACTTATGGTTTAGATTTTTTGGTTAGATGTGCATGTTTTAGTTTGTGTAATGCTTTATATAATATTAGCATTTTAGTTTAGATGAATTCTGCATTGAATTTAAGCTGTAAAATATATATGTTTAGTTCAGTGTGGTTGACAGCACAAATTAGAATGAGATGTTTGTTGTGCTGCTATTTTTATGAAAGTGCCAGTATTTTAACTTAACTGTTTTGATTAATTCAAGAAGTATTAATTTGGATGTTTTTAAACTGTAATATTTATGTTTAAGGTGAATGCGCATACAGTACAGATTAGAGTGCGATCTATATTTTGCTGCTACTTTTAAAGCACTAGCACTTTAATTCAACTGCATTAATTAACTAATTAGATGTTCGTTGATTTTTGAATTTTGTGGTATATATGGGAAGAGAACATCATTTGTAATGGTACATCTGATGAAGCGGTTGATTCCGTGAAAGCGCTTATGTTCTTGTTTTTTCTATCATTAAATGCTTTAACGTTGAAGTACGCGTTTCAGTGATCATTTAAAAGATTTGTGCTCATTGTCGACTGTCGCAAGGGATATTTGGAGCTGTTTGATATTTCTGGGCAACTAACCTGTTTTTTGATACATATATATATATATATATATATATATATATATATATATATATATATATGTGTATATATATATATATATATATATATATATATATATATATATACACACACATATATGTATATAAATATAAACATATATACATACATATGCATATATTTATATATATATATATATATATATATATACAGCAATAAATATATGTAAGCATAAATATATGTCTATATAGGTATATACAGCCATATATCGATAGATATAAAAGAGAACATAACAAAAACATATATGTACACATGCATCGTTAATGGGAGTGAGGGGGCCAAAACAATATATGTCTTGTACGTATAGATATCCTCCCCCACAGCCAAACACATCTGCCCTGCAGTACAATACCAACTGTTGAAAATCCCATAACCAGGACCTGACACAACATGGGCACAAGACGTTAACAGTACGCCATCCCACCTGTATGATGTCAGGCTGTTATCAGTAACATATAATGCAGTACAGTCTCGTTACCATAGGGAATATACAATGTGGAAGCAATCAACATTCCTAAGATACATATACACAGACACATGTATGCTGATACATATATATGTATATATATATATATATATATATATATATATATATATATATATATATATATATATGTGTAACTACACATACACACACAGAGATATGTATAGGATGATACATATGTAGAAAATGCACACAATATCGAACAGCCACTATGCCTACAGTTGCCACCTGACCAACTGGACACTGTATGAGCCACCCATACAAATGACAATTGTTGCCTGCAACATATACCCGCAGAGAGATCAAAGGATATAACACTGCACACAGGTATGCATACATGGGAAAGCTTTATTTGTGTACTATTACAGTTGTATATGCCATGTCATATAGCTGTTTATACTCTGACATACATATAAACAGAATAATGCAACTGTGAAACAGTTATATTAATACAGTAGCTCAGAAAGGTAGACATATGTTGCTGTCCAGGCCAAGGCCTTCAAGTAGTACAATAGTAAAGACAGACTGGACCACAGGATAACACTCAGCAGTAAGTAATGCAGATGTATAGTCCAGAAGCCTCTAACTACAATCTGTGCACAATCCATAGGGGATAAAGACCTCAGTTGACGCAATGGGATGTGTCTGTTACATAACAAGGCATAACTGACACCAACACAAACACACTGACAAACAGAACAGTCTGTATGGCAGGAAGCAGTAGGTCTGCATTTACCCAAGATGCATTGTATGGTGATGTACATCCAGATACCTTAAGGCAGCTTACCCCTGATACCCCCACATATTGTAACAGCCTAGGTTAGTTATGGTGCATTCCCCCCCATAGACTGAATAATATAGGGCTATATACCACTATTACATACACTGGCCTCTGGAGTGCATAAGGGCACACATGTATTGTGTAGATGAAGCCCACACATATATGGATCCAACCCCACAATATGTGTGGGGGCCACAACCGCAGTGGACTGATGGCATGAATAGCAGCATGACAAACTCACAGTCCACTACATAACAACCCCTGACAGCATGTCATATGTACAAAGCCTGGCATGTAGGTGGAGGACAGAGGTTGGAACACAGGTCCATATGTGAAATACTGTTGTCATACACTAAGCAAGTCACTGGTTCATAGGTTCATAGGTTCATAGGTTTATACTAGGCTATCTGCCCTAAGGCATTTATAAGCCTAGCCCAAATTATTGTGGCTTACGCCACCCCTTATATGAAAAAATACTGTGCCCATTAGTTTGTTGTGCCTCTGTCCAGCAGTGACCCAGAGATGATTCCCGGGGTAAACCTACGATCTCCCATCCACAGGTCTAGATTTCTCTTGAACAGAGTCAGCGAGGTGCTCTGCCTCACATGGACCGGGATTTTATTCCACAGCATAGGGAGTCTCTGAGTGATAAATCTATCCCTCCAGCACGCCCTATTTATATCCGCTAAGGTTTAAGTCGCTTGCTCTAGTGGTTTTGGTGGATTTGGATTTTTGAGGTGGAGCATGTCCATTAATTCCGGGTTGGACATGGCCTTGTATGTCAGGCACATGTCACCTCTGAGCAGACGGTATGTGACTGAATAGAGCTGGAGTTTCTTCAATCTGGCAGCATATGACAGATTTTGGAGTCCCTTTATCCTTTTGGTGAGGAACTTTTGGGGTCTCTCCAATTGCTGCAGATGTCGGGTGAGATACATCCCGAATGGGGCATTGTACTCGATCATTGGTCTGATAAGTGAAGAGTACAGGGAACAATGACCTCACTAGATCTGGATGTGAATCCCTTCATGATCAGGTGGGCAATGTAGAAGGTCTTTCTAACCACTTTAGCAATGTGAGTGTCAAAAGAAAGGCCACTGTCAACCTGGGTCCCCAGGTCCCTGATAACCTCTTCTGTGCTTAGTGGATTGCCACCTATATGGTAGCTTGGGGTTACCTTGTTTTTCCCGAAGGGTATGACTATACATTTTTGGCTTAACTTCAGGCCATGGCTCTGGCACCAGCTATCTGTTTCCGTGAGTCCCTTCTGAAGGATATCAGTGTCCGATGCACTTTCCACTATGGCCCAGTTTGCAGTCATCTGCAAACTTTGTCAGCCAAAGTCCTCCCATGTTGGCCTGTACTTCTGAGAAGTAGATGCCAAACAATAGGGGCCAAGGACCGAGCCCTGTGGGACACCACTTGTGACCGGCTTGGAGTCTGACACAGCGCCAGCAACTCTAACCCTGTGGGTTCTGTCCTTAAGCCAGTTTGCAACCCATCTTGTGACATATGGGTTTACATTTAAGCTGGTAAGTTTTTCTACAATACCCGAGTGGGTATTGTGTCGAAGCCTTTGCAAGGTCAAGGTAGGCTGTATGGACTGCCTTTCCCTCATCAATGGCCTTGGTGACTATTTCAAGAAGTTGACCAAGTTCAAAAGGCATGATCTTCCCTTGACAAAGCCAAACTGGGTCGGGTCCAATGTCTGCAAGTCCCCTATATCTTTGTTTATGAGCTCCATTATGATCCTCTCCATAGCTTTGCAGACTAGACTTGTTAAGCTTATGGGGTGGTAATTACCAGGGTCCGTGAGGCCACCTTTGTGGAGTGGGACCACAGTTGCCGTCGCCACTCCTTGGGCACGTATCCTGTGGTAAGGCTGAGATTAAACAGCTGCCTTATGTGGTTTAATTCCTCATTTAGCTCGTGTAGCACACAGCCGGGGACACCATCCGGTCCCATTGATGCTGTGTTTTTAGCTTTAGAGAGAGCAGCTTTCACCTGCGCATTTGAGATGTCCGGGGCTACACTCGGGTTGGATAGTTATCTCTCCTTTAGGGGAGAGGGGGTGAAGTTTGCACTGAACCTGTCTGCCAGTATGTTGGCAATGTCTGTGGGTTCAGTGATTTTTGTATCATTTTGGACTAATTCTGAGCATATCTGTGAGTTTCCACCCAGGTTCCTAACATAGCTGAAAAGGCCTTATGATTGTCCTTTGAATCCATGGCAATTTTTCTCTCAAAATTGGCCTTAGTTGATTTTATGAGTGCTCGTAATTTTTTACTAATAATGATCAGGGTGACTTCCCTTTATGGATTTTGTTCTATCATGTAATAGCTTTCTCCTCTTATTGTAAAGTTTGTTAATGGCTGGGGTCCACCAGACTGGACGCTTGCCCTTTGTGGAAAGAGTCTTGGTTTTATTTGGGATTGCCTGATCCATGCAGCCCTGGAGGTGTGCATAGAAGGCATTTGTAAGGGCTTCCGCAGCTTGGGTTGTGGTTTCCTCTGACTCAGGGGCCTTGAAGGATACCACACCAGTCTTGAGTAGTGTGAAGTTTGCTTTAGAGAAGTTCTTCACTATGGTCTTTTTGTTTGGGGTGGGGCGGGATGTGGATATCCAGTGAGATTAGTTTATGATCAGATCTCACCAATGAGGGATATACTTCCGTGTGGAGCATTTTGTCCCCATGTTTGTGACAATGAGATCTAGTATATTTTCTCCTCTCGTGGGAACAGTGACTAGCTGTTCCATGGCATTTGAATTTATGAACTCCAGGAACCGTTGGGCTAGAAAGTTAGGGCTTGAGTAATGTTCCCAGTCTATATTCGGTAGTTGAAGTCACCCAATATGATGGTGTTTGGAGATACATTTATACCCTCCAGTGTCTTCAGGAAGGCTGTGTGGGGTTCCTGAGTTTGAGAGGGTGGCCTGTAGCATGCTACAATTTGTAGAGCAGTTTTGCCTATTGTTAGTTGCACCTGGATGGTTTCCAAGCTTCATGCGTTACCAACCTGGAGGTGTGAGTATCCTTTATGAATATGGATACACCCCCTTTTGTGGAGTGGTCCGGGTTTTGGGGCCGAACGCATGATATGAGGTAAAACCTAATAGTGCCGGGGTGCTCTCAGGAGCCTTGAACCAGGTTTCAGTTACAGCACAGACATCGATGTTCTCCATACTGAGAAGGGCCTCGAGTGCGTGCATTTTGAGATTAAGACTTCTGGCATTGAGCAGCAATACCCTCAATTTCTTCCCATTGTTGTTTTCTAGGGTGGTAGGTTTAGAATTTGAGCCTTGCCTAAAAAGGCACTATGGGGTGGCAAGAGCCTTAGCCAATATCCGAATCCCAGGGTGACAGGTGCAAGCCGTCCCTTGGCAGCGTGGCTTGTCAAGCATGTCATCCCAGGCAGACAGACACTGATCCCCTTTGAATGACACCAGACATTAAGCCAATTGTTAAAGCTGATCATCTTGTCTCTATATTGTGGCATCATTCTTGGTGAAGGAAGGATACTGCTCAGGGTTAGGGTCATACCTGCCTGGGCTACATAATCAGAGAGCTCCTCTATGTCTCTTTTCATGCAGTCCAGGGAGGTATCGCCTCAGGTCGCTCACACCAGCATGGACAATGACTGTGTCATATTTGTACTTGCTGTGGAGTGACCAGTGCTTGTGTTATGTGGATTCTAGCCCGATAGGCAGCTTACTGTGACCTCTCCTTGTTCAGCCTGGTGAGTGGGACGCCAGTGTGTCTGACTATGGAGTCACCTATGACAAGTATGTTTGGTGTTGTATTTGGCCTTAAGGGCTGTGACTGCTTTGCACACTGCTTTTGTGGTTTATGTGTTGCTTGTGGGGTGTCTTGAGGTAGCAGTTGTTTGGGTGTCTGCTTTGGAGGCCTCTGCTGTTTAGGTAAATTTTTACTCAGAGCCTCCGAGTATGTCTTTGTGTGTTTATGTGTTTGATTCAGTGGAGTGGTAGCATTATGTGAGGCTGGTTTTGTGGTGTGTGTAGTTGCCTTCTCCTCCTGTCTGGTCTTGCCAGTCCTGAGTTGAGAGAGCTCAGCCTCCAGTTTGGCTAAATAGCTGCATCTCTCAAGTATTTGTGTTATGTGGGAGGAGGAGAGGGTTGTCTGTGTACATGAGGCAGTTATAACATTGCCTCAAGATTCCCAGATTCACCAGCTGGACCGGAGAGGAGATTGACAACTGACCTTTGGACATGCTAGAATAATATTGGGAAATCCTTAATTGAAAACAAGGGCCAGTGGGGAGTGAGGGTGTAGTGCTTTTAATTTTTAGTGCTGACTTATATAATTGCTTTAGTGAGCAAGTGCCAGGTAACTTGAGTGCAATGTGATACAAGTAACTAAATGCAAAAATGACAAACCGTAACTTTCTTTCAAGTGAAACAAGGAAATAAGTACAGTAAGCAATGCAGATATCACTAGTGATCCACAGAAGCTGAGAAGTTGCGATTAGGTGAATTAGCTTCCAGGGAAATAACAAGCAAACAAACAACAAGTATATAAACAAAGCTAGATTCAGTAGGCCTGGATCTAGTCTATGATAGAGCAAACAAGGTGAACCAATTTCAGTAAGATACAGTTCAAATATTCAGGCACTATAAACCTTTAACCAGAAAATTCCCAGCTCAGAAGGGCAGAGTCCAGCCTCTTCTCCCACAAGAGTGCAGTCCACGAACCTTCTTAATGTAAAATAACTGGCCTGAAGCCCAAGTGCCTAAACCAGAACTAATACACTTGGACACTGGGCTCTCAATCAGCAGTTCCCAACTTAGAAGGATGAAAGCTACCTGTCCTGCCACCACAGTGCTTGCCACAAACCTTCCTAATGTAAAACAACTGGTCTGAAGCCCAAGTGCTTAATCCAAAAGACTTGAATGATAGCTACACTTTAATCAAGTTACAACCAAGCAGTAATAAATACCATTGAATACTTTAGAGAATGTCTGGATTAGTGCTCAAGTTACACAAACAAAGCTAGATCCAGCAGGCCCGAATCCAGTCTATGCCACAGCAAACAAGGCGCACCAACTTCAGTAAGAAACAGTTCAGATATGCATGCACTATAAGCCTTTAACCAGAAATTCCCAGCTCAGAAGGGCAGAGTCCAGCCTCTCCTCCCACAAGAGTGCAGACCACTAACCCTCTTAATGTAAAATAACTGGCTTGAAAGCCCAAGTGCTTAAACCAGAATTAATACACTTTTAGAATAACAGACACTGAGCCCTCAATCAGCAGTTCTCAACCTAGAAGGATGTAAGCTACCTGTTCTGCCACAACAGTGCAGACCACAAACCTCTCAGTGCAAAACAACTAACTGGTCCGAAGCCCAAGTGTTTAAACCAAAAGGCTTAGAATGAGTTACACCAAGCAGTAATAAATACAACTGAGTATTTTAAGATGATGCAAAAGTAAAAGAAGTAGGTAAAAACACAAGTACAGTAAAAGCAGATGAAATTTTTTTTTTTTTCTGAACAAGTGCTGAGATCAAAGAAACAGATTTGAGTGCTGAAACTAGAAAACTGGCTAGTTACAAGAAAAAAAAAAAACAAGCTAGAAGGCTTCCCTCAAACACAGAAGGGCTTGGGGCTCAGAAGCCTACAAATAGTCTGTACCACTTAACAAGAAAGGCAGGAAATAAGCTTAATTTTTTTTTTCTATTTCCCAGATGCTCTCTTTGTACACAGTAGGAGTGCCTGAAATCAGAATATGATCTCACTGCACTCAGTTGAGTGAGCAAATGAGATGGGCCCAGAGGCAGGCTGAGGGGCGGGCAGTTTCAATGCCACTAAGATTAACACCAAAACAAAAACAAGGCGGGTGGGTGGGAATAACTGAAGAGCAGAATAACCAGTTAAAAATTCCTAAGAGCAGAATAACCAGTTAAAAATTCCTTCAACACTCCTTCATACACAGTTTAAATCAATTTAAATACTGTATTTTTTAAAAGTAAAAGTGCATAAAAAGGGTTTAAATTCTCTTATATGTCCAGTTGAATATAACCAAGTTCTTAGCTTGCCAAGCTGAAGTTTTAAAGCAGGAATTATTTCACATGCACCAGTTTAAATATGGAAGGAACATCATTTGTAATGGTACATCTGATGAAGCTATTCCCAAGCCTGTAATTACTAGCAAATGCTTTAACGTTGAAAATTCAGCCAACACTTAAAGCTTTGTGCTCATTGTACTGAAGAGCAGAATAACCAGTTTGAAATTTCTTCAACTAACTTTTTCATACACATATATATATATATATATATATATATATATACACGCACATATATGTATATAAATATAAATATATATATATATATATATACAGTTGAATATAACCAAATTCTTAGCTTGCCATAGCTGAAGATTTAAAAGAGAACATAGGAAAACATTATTTCACATGCACCAGTTAATGGGAGTGAGGGGCCAAAACAATATATGCTGTATGATGTCAGGCTGTAATCAGTAACATATAATGCAGTAGTCTGGTTACCATAGAGATATATAATGTGGAAACAATCAATCAATCCTAAGATACATATACACAGACAATGTAACTACACCACACACAGAGATATGTATAGGATTACATATGTAGCAAATACACAAAATTCAGCCACTAGCTTTTAGTTGCCACCTGACCAACTGGACACTGTATGAGCCACCCATACAAATGACAATTCCTTCAACACTCCTTCATACACAGTTTAAATCAAAGGATAAATACTGTATTTTTAAAAGTAAAAGTGCATACATGGGTAAGCTTTATTTCTCTACTATTACAGTTGAATATAACCAAGTTCTTAGCTTTATAAGCTGAAGTTTTAAAGCAGGAATTATGCAACATGCACCAGTTATATTAATACAAGGACAGGAAATCACTGAATGTTGCTGTCCCCAAGACCTTCAAGTAGTACTAGCAAAGACAAAATTCAGCCAACACTAGCTTTTAGTTCAAGTAATGCAGATGAATAACCAGTTAAAGCCTCTAACTACACTCTGTGCACAATCCATAGGATAAATCAGTTTAAATGGGACTGTGTCTTTTAAAAGTAACAAGTGCATAACTGACACCAACACAAACACACTGAACAGAACAGTCTGTATGTATGGAAGCAGTCTGCATTTACCCATTTTACCCAAGATGCATTGTAAAGGTACCTTAAGGCAGCTTACCCTGATACCCCCACATATTGTAACCAAGTTAGTTATCATACACTAAGCAAGCTGGTGTTACAGGATAGTCTGCAGCATACCCTTAGTCAGGAGTATGAAGTTAGAAACAGACATGGATGTAGCCATGTACTGATAGCACTCAACACACAACTACACTGCCAGTGATATATCTGACACAAGACCTGTGTGGTGGACAGACAAAACATAATAGGCACACCTCTGGCCATCAAGTGGATAGGCCCACAGTTGAGAGCTATGCAGACAGACTGCATTCCAAGTTAAACTAGTATGTAAACACAAACCCTGTAACACTGCTGCTATACAATGCATACAACAACACTACTCACACTCTGTCAGTAGTTCTGGAACCCCCTATAAATATGTAGCTGGCCTGAGTGTGCAGGTTCTCTTGCAAGAGGTATTGCTACCTGCTGTCTGTATCACTGCTGCCCACACACAGGAAGGATGTCCATCACACAGGAAAGGTAGTGGGACCACACCCACATGATGTAGGGATTTATAGTAGGTGGTTGCCATGACAGTGGTAATTGGAAGTACTACACAGCCAAGCTGCATGCAGGTAGCAAGTGGAGGACACTGATTGGTGCAGAGGCCATCACCTGATCATGTGCATCACCTACAAAAGCCATGTTGCAATCTATTCAAAGCCGTTCAATCCATTTACTGGCGAGAGACCAAGAGAGAGAGAGATAAAGAAATAACAAAAAGTAAAAAAAAAATAAAAAGCCTAAGGCATAGGCAAAGTAAAAGCCAAAGGAAAAGAAAAACTATTATAACATCCAGAAAACCATCCAGAACAGACATCATTCCCACAACAGGTATGTGAAATATATATGCATGTAATTGAATATAACACCTGGTCCATAATAATGGGATAGATGATGTGGAATGATTTATATGTGCCATCAGGTGTTGTTGTAATGATGTTCAACTGAAGAACTGCTATGGACAATAGTGTCTGTCCCTGTGGGTAGTGGGCCATAGCTGTCAACTGTGTAGATCAGCACTGACTGACAGGATGTAAGCCATCATAGTGTGTGTTGTATAATGGGAAGTTTGTATATTATGTGGCCAATAGCTGGTTCATAGGTTCATAGGTTTATACTAGGCTATCTGCCCTAAGGCATTTATAAGCCTAGCCCAAATTTTTGTATGCACGCCACCCTTATATGAAGAAATACTGTGCCCATTAGTTTGTTGTGCCTCTGTCCAGCAGTGACACAGAGATGATTCCCGGGGTAAACCTACGATCTCCCATCCACAGGTCAAGATTTCTCTTGAACAGAGCCAGCGAGGTGCTCTGCCTCACATGGACCGGGATTTTATTCCACAGCATAGGGAGTCTCTGAGTGATAAATCTATCCCTCCAGCACATCCTATTTATGTCCGTGCTAAGGTTTAAGTCGCTTGCTCTAGTGGTTTTGGTGGATTTGGATTTTTGAGGTGGAGCATGTCCATTAATTCGGGTTGGACATGGCCTTGTATGTCAGGCACATGTCACCTCTGAGCAGACGGTATGCGACTGAATAGAGCTGGAGTTTCTTCAATCTGGCAGCATATGACAGATTTTGAGTCCCTTTATCCTTTTGGTGAGGAACTTTGGGGTCTCTCCAATTGCTGCAGATGTCAGGTGAGATACATCCAATGGGGCATTGTACTCAATCATTGGTCTGATAAGTGAAGAGTACAGGGAACAATGACCTCACTAGATCTGGATGTGAATCCCTTCATGATCAGGTGGGCAATGTAGAAGGTCTTTCTAACCACTTTAGCAACGTGAGTGTCAAAAGAAGCCACTGTCAACCTGGGTCCCCAGGTCCCTGATAACCTCTTCAGTGCTTAGTGGATTGCCACCTATATGGTAGCTTGGGGTTACCTTGTTTTCCCCGGGTATGACTATACATTTTTGGCGCTTAACTTCAGGCCATGGCTCTGGCACCAGCTATCTGTTTCCGTGAGTCCCTTCTGAAGGATATCCATGTCCGATGCACTTTCCACTATGGCACCCAGTTTGCAGTCGTCTCCAAACTTTGTCAGCCAAAGTCCTCCCATGTTGGCCTGTACTTCTGAGAAGAAGATGCCGAACAATAGAGGGCCAAGGACCGAGCCCTGTGGGACACCACTTGTGACGCTTGGAGTCTGACATAGCGCCAGCAACTCTAACCCTGTGGGTTCTGTCCTTAAGCCAGTTTGCAACCCATCTTGTGACATATGGGTTTACATTTAAGCTGTTAAGTTTTCTACAATACCCGAGTGGGGTATTGTGTCGAAAGCCTTTGCAAGGTCAAGGTAGGCTGTATGGACTGCCTTTCCCTCATCAATGGCCTTGGTGACTGTTTTGAAGAAGTCGACCAAGTTCAGAAGGCATGATCTTCCCTTGACGAAGCCAAACTGGGTCGGGTCCAATGTCTGCAAGTCCCCTATATCTTTGTTTATGAGCTCCATTATGATCCTCTCCATAGCTTTGCAGACTAGACTTGTTAAGCTTATGGGGCAGTAATTACCAGGGTCCGTAGAGGCACCGCCTTTGTGGAGTGGGACCACAGTTGCCGTACGCCACTCCTTGGGCACGTATCCTGTGGTAAGGCTGAGATTAAACAGCTGCCTTATGTGCGGGTTTAATTCCAAAGAAGTAATGCCATTATGATGGACACGTGGGACCCACAGCCCATCTCTTGCAGGATACTCAGGTTAATCTGTAATGTAGCATGCAGGAATGCCATAGGTGTGCAATAGGGTTACCTGCAATCTGGTCCTACATATACCCCCCTAATTTCAGGCTGTGTCCATATGTGGCACCTGTCTGTGTTGTAGCAAGACAGAACAGTGCAGCTGTGCAGGAAGGTGTTGTGAGATTGTGGACCTGATGTCTGAATGCACCCCACATATAGGTATGCATAAGTGTACATATGTACACATATATAATATATAAAAAATATATATATATAAATATATATATATATATATATATATATATATATATATATATATATATATATATATCAACATGTATGTCCACAAACATAAAGATACCCATGTGTAGACATATATATGAGCACAGATATACAACATCACATATATCTACACATATATAGATATATACCTATATGCACGTCTACATATATACTAACACATACACAAACATATATGTATGTAAATACATCTCCCCTATATTACTACCACAGTGATGCATGTTATGTGTGAGGCAACAACACACATAGCAATACACACAGATATCTACAGCTGGCAGTGTGTGAAACATGGATGGGTATGTCACATGTTAATCCCTTGATGGGACCACATTGTCCTCATCTATGAAGTATGGAATGGGAATATGGGGAAGTATGGCAGGTATAGTTGTGGAGGTGGTCAGGGTTGGTAGATATACAGGACAGTCTACAGGGGTGGTATGTGACACATGTGGTGGGTAAACACCCTGAATGGTGTGTTTGGTCTGTGATGTGGACGCCACATGGGCCCCAATATGGACACAATGGGAACATGCCTCCCACCCACTGCTACACACAACAGCAGTCCATGTCCTGAAGGTGCCTGGCCTGGATGCTGATCAGGAGGAGCATGTCAGCCCTGTGATTGTGTACTGGGTGCCTCAGAGTGATGTAGCACATCCCACATGTGTCTGTGGAGCTTGTTATGGAACAGACCCTAGACCTGACCTCAGGGGACAGGAATATGTCTATGTGTGCCCTCAGGGGCGGACAACATCCCCTGAGTTGGTTCCACCTGATGGTATTGCTGGACCAGTACATGAAGAGGCCCCAGGCTGGGACACACATATGATGTGGCCAGGTAACATGGGTAGATGGGTTTGGAGTGGTGATTCTGCTGGCCAATAGTACATGTACATCTTATTGTTTCACTGTTACAGAACATATGTTGGTAGTAATAGTCTACACAATACTGGAACATGTCCAACAGCATGCATAGATATCCCCAATAACACAGAATTTCAGATGTGCAGCAATCACAAAGCAGCCATACCACAGGCATATATGGAACCATAGTGGCCCTGACAATTGCATGCAGGTGAATAGTCTGTAACAGGCCAGCAATGATAGTGTCCACACAGGGAACATGGCAATAATCACATAGCAGAAAGTGTGGTACAGTACAATATCCGTCCCACTAGTAGGTAAGCTGTAGCCATACTTAATGAGCTCTGTGTACAGTTTGTTGTAGCTGATATGGTGAGGAGGTGTGGCAGAGATGTGTTTCCACCTTTATGTCTTTCAGCCAAGATGTCACATGCACATTTGCCTACTTATTCGGCAGCTGAAAATGAAGTACTCATCATATACCTAATCCAGCACTACCCAGTGCTGTTTGGCAGGGCTGCCCATGACCAGCAGGAGCTGACCACCATGTGGAATGACCTAGTTCACAGGATCAATGATGTCGGCCTGCACAAACGCAGTTATGAGCAGGTCTGGCATCATTGTACTGACCTGCTTCTCAATGCCCATTAGCGTGCTGCTTCAGTCCAGGGGGATCACCTCGTCACAGGGGGGGGGGCATGCCATCCATCCCCCTGACACGTGTGGAGGAGCTCCTGGCCAGCCTTGTGGCACCTGCCCATCCAGTCAGCCACCAATCATCAGACACCTTTGTGGAGGTGGGTGTCACCCACACACCGGTCAAGGATCATGCAGGTAAGGACACAAGGCATATCAGTAGACCACTGTTGCGAATATATCTGCATTGGTACAGGTAGATCATGCATATCTCACGTCATAGATATATTGTGTTGCTGCATAGTAGTGATAAACAGCTGTCCAGATGTGGTAGTATTGTGGAAATGTACCATTGATGTATCGTAAGTACTGCGCCCACCCTGAAGCACCAAGGCAGCAGCCTGTAGCTGGTGAATATGGTTTATGTAGATGCTTGACAGCACACAGTGCATGTAATGACAGTGGTATATTCCATGCACATATCTAACACACCTACCCAGAATGCATGCTGTACATGTGCACATATTGTTGCTGTGAAATGCACAGCATCACAGGGGTGACCATGATGAGGTATTGGAAGGGTATGTTAAACACCCACATGATAACTAACATCCTGTCATTGTAGAATGTGTCCACAGATAGAAACATAATGGTGGGAGACATGGCCTACAGTAGGGACATGTTTGGAACAACACCCACATACAGTACAACATCAGTGTATATACCTGTAGGACAATGGCAACTGCTGCAGAGATACACGATGGCATACAGCATCACAGTAGTCCACATTATTAGCTGGGACTAGGCTGTAACATGTGGTGTTCAGTATATGGGACACTGCAAAGTGACACACATGTCTAGGGCTTATTGTCATGCATCTGTGAAAAGGCTGAAGGGGGGTGTCAGCATGACACACCAGTGCACTGCAGCAGGGATCCTAAGGATGCTAAGAATGGCAGTATCCGCACATAGTCAGGTTTAGGACCTGTGGCAGACGTAACCCTACCCCCACAGCAATAGTGTTGGCAGTGTGTGAACACCAAGGGATGTGCACATGAGTAGATCTTGCAATCATGCAGAGTAGGGGGACATGTGTAGTGCATACTGAACATACACTGGCAATTGCAGATGGCTCACACTGGTATACCCCCACTAGGAGCAGTGACTGCTGTAGTACACACAACAAGAGGTGCGATAAACCAGCATGATAAGGGTGTGCACACATATACCCACATGGTATGTATGCATCGTGGTCAGAAGCCACACAACACAATCCATAGACACTGCATGTGAAAGTACAGGACATATTTCTCATATAGGGCTCATGTACTGCTACGATATGTGGTGATGTGGTCCCATGGCAGATCAAGGATGGGTGCGCCAAATCAATAAAGGTGTGTACACCCCCCATAGCCATGGTATGCTCTGATGGTTGTCAGTGTAAGAGTATTGGATTGATCATACATGGTCCGCTGATGTTGAGAGCTGTGCATCATACATCAGGCATTCACAAATTACATCTGTCTACATATCATACCAGGTATGTGTTGCTGGAAAACATAGGGGCTGTGAGCATTAAAGCTGATATAACTGACACAGTAGTACACATTCAGCAATGAGCCATACACCTGTGAGTTGTGGTGCACAGTACATGGCAGGGTGCAGAACAGGAGCACAGAAATTCCGTGTTCATGAGTGCAGTGGTATCCAGGGGAAGGGGCTTCACCTAGTGACACAGCACATGTATCACACACATGTATACTGCTGCCATGGATTGACTATAGCTGCAATGCATGCTGTCGGGTACCATATATTATGCATGTTGACAGAGGGGTAATAGGAGGACTGTGTGTACTTTCTTTGTGCAACCTCACCTGTATGTGTGTGTGCATCCTGGTAGGTAGTCAGTGTGTCTGTAGGGTCACTCTGGTGAAGTGGAAGGAAGTAGATGCATGTAGGATGCTTGTGTGCATGTGTGTGTGTGTTTGTGTGGCTGGCCATGTATGCACATGTGTGATTGTGGGGTGTTCATACAGCAGTACCTCCCTCTGGGATCATGCAGTACATGTACATGGACTGTCACATTACACACCAGGAATACCTGTCATGTGTGTAATCACAGGACAGCTGATAGTATAATATGGTCTGTAGCATGGAACAGGCATCCAGAGGGAAGGTAGACACCAGGTACACCCTTAATATCACATTCAGCAGAGAGGTCACCTACAACCCACATATGCAGCACTACAGATGCATTGGGGAAGAACTAGTCAACACCAGGGAGTGTATTCTTATATTACAGGTGTCACATGATAGGCTGAAGGAGCAGCATATATGGCATGTACTGAGCATTACATACCCATGACACACCAGTGCATGATATTATGGATAGAACATAGTAGCCCACATATATAGGAGCCATGTTCATGATGTCTGGGCATACAAAGGGTGAATACTGAATGACAGCAGTGAGGCCATGTAAAACCACTACATACAGGTCATGCAGGTAAAGTAGCAACAGGCCTTGTGTTGTGTCCACATGTGTAGGAATTTAGAGGACTGATATGTTACTGAGTGGTATGTGTGTATGTTAAAAAGTGTGATGTAGGATGGGGTACCACATGGACATATACAAGGGACTGTAAAGCCATGGACAGGCAGGTATTACGGAGGTGTGTGTGTGTGTGTGTGTGTGTGTGTGTGTGTGTGTGTGTGTGTGTGTGTGTGTGTGTACTGTTAGGCAATGCTGTACAGATTTTAAAGTGCATTTATTGTTTTCCCCCACGGGTGGAGAGGTGGATCAGGGTCCCTCCTGCATACAGTCTGATGTTGGTGTCCATACAGACACCAAAGATGATGATAGTACTGTTGTGCACAAGTGGGGTTGTCAGGAGCCGACACTGCCGCCAACATTTGAGATCCCCCTTTTAGCCACCCCAACCCCGCACACAGTTTCAGTGCCTATACACACCCCATCACCAGTGGCCATAGTGGACGGACAGCTGGCATTCAGTGGCAGTGCACAGGAAAGTGTGGTAATCATGCCTACTGTGTCTGGTCACAGCAGGCATAGCCAGATGTCCAGCAGGGCACCACATAGGCAGATGTCCCAGGGTGCTCGTGGTAGGGACGCTGGACATCATGCCCCTGGCAGAGATGACATAGCTGGTACCAGCAGGCGCATGAATCAGGCTGTCATGGCGGTGCAGGCACATATAGAATGTTACCACAGACAGGGCCTGAGGCTGCAGAGGGCTACTCTCACATCTGCAAATGACAACACCCGTGAACTGGCTGATGCCATCTGTGGATTAACCGAGTTTATGGATATATGGTCTGGTGAGATGATGACCCTCATCGATCGTGGTCTGTCCGTGCTTTAACATGTGATGGGAGTGCGGCAATGGCCGTGTAGATGTAGGCCAACAACACCAACAGCTGGTAGTCTACGTGGACATGCTAGGACACAAAGGGGCTCCCATAGTGGCAATACCAGCCCCAGCACTGCAGGGGGGGCACTGTCCACACCACACCACAGCAGGCCATGAGCACATTGTCCTGGCCAGTTCCAGGAGGGACCTGGTACCAGCAGACATTTGTCATCATCAGGTGAGGGTAGCATATTGAGGTCTGTACCTGGACGTTCCCATGGAACACCTGGCTGGCACAGTCCATGTGTCCATGGCTGGAGGCAGTGGACTGCACACCCTGCCAGGTATGGTCTGCAGCTGTCCATAAACACCTGTGTAGGGCAGCCACATGGTGTAAGTGTGTGCATGCATACCTACACACTATGCAAACACACCTAGGGCAACCCCATACCTTACACACACCACATCACCATGCCCAGCTCACCACAGTACACCCCTCACCCTCACACATGGTGTCAAATGTATGGTCCACCCTCGGCCTTTGGCAAACCAACATCACACCCTGTGCATATGATGATACCTGTGCCACATCCCTGTCATCCATACCATCAATGCAGGGACAGGCTGATATCGTTCTGATGCACAGAGTGACTGTACTACAGTGTACCACAGTACTGCAGTGTAGCATGTTGTAAGGAGTAAAGTGTGATGCATATATGGCAGGTAGTGTAGCCATCCAACAATGATACCTTATTGCTGTTATTAACACTGGTTGGTTGTGGTCTCTATAATGTTATCCATTTGTGTTGTAGGTGTACATGTGTCAGCACAAGGATGCCCTGTGCATATGATGATACCTGTGCCACATCACTGTCATCCATACCATCAAAGCAGGGACAGGCTAACATGGTTCTGATGCACATGCTGACTGTATTACAGTGTACCACAGTACTGCAGTGTAACATGTTGTAAGGAGTAAAGTGCAATGCATATATGGCAGGTAGTGTAGCTGTCTAGCGATGATGCATTATAGCTGTTAGTAACACTGGTTGATTGCGGTCCCTATAATGTTATCCATTTGTGTTTTAGATGTACATGTGTCAGCACGAGGATGGTCTGCAGTCATATTCCATAACGGGGTATGGCTCTGGGGTGACACCATGGCTATGACATATCGGGGGTACAGTTAGAACAGTGGCACTGATG
The DNA here is from genome assembly GCF_019279795.1 of Protopterus annectens. Taxonomy (NCBI): domain Eukaryota; kingdom Metazoa; phylum Chordata; order Ceratodontiformes; family Protopteridae; genus Protopterus; species Protopterus annectens. The sequence continues at coordinate 996,709,378 of NC_056739.1, read as the reverse complement.
GTCAATAAAGACTGGAAGATACAGATTTAGCATAAAAAAAAATTTAAATTTCCGCTTTCGTCTCACCAAGACTTCATCAGAAAAACAAATAAAACAGTAAAACTGATGCAGCACATCTTAAATACATTCCTATTACAAATAATTAATCAATTAACCAATGAAATTTACATTAGCTCAAAACCATTTGTAAATTTAAAAAGACATGCATCTTGTAACCATTTCAAACTCCTAAGAACAAGTATATAAAAACTTAACTGCCAGACACTATATAATAAAAAATAATAAAATAAAATAAAGGAAAAAGTAATTTTACTTTTTCCTGATAGTCGACTTTCTATATTTCAAAAAGCATTTAATATTTGCTGCATCATTCAGTCCTGGCATTTTGTCTGCCCTCAACTTTATTTGCCAAGAAGTCTCTCTTTGTTCTATCACGTTTTTAAAATCTCCTCCACTGGGATCTGCTTTGACCACCTCCAAAACTGAAAATAAAAACAACTTAAATTTGTTACAGACAACTGAATGCTTATACAGGGCATTATTCTCATCTTTAATTTTGATACTATACATGTGTTCTCTCATTCTTTCCATCAAGGTGCATGTGGTCATTCCTACATAAAATGCTTCACATCCACTGCACAAAGCAATACATACTAAACCTTTTACTTTACAAATGAAATGACCTACCACATTAATGGTATGTTTGATGTGGGGTAAGCTTACAAATGGCCCTTCCAAAATATACCTACAGAAGTTACAATGGCCATACTTAAACATCCCCATCTCCTGAGCTGCAGCTGGACCACTGTTCCTATTGGGACACCTTTCCAAGACATTCTTTGAACAGTTGTTATTCCTGTAAACAAAATTAGGCTTAGTACCTAAAATTTTTACTAACTCACTGTTACCTTCCACAATTCTCCAGTTTCTTTGAATGATCTCCCAAATTCCCCCACTATCTGTAGTCATGTCAACATTACATACTGTACCAAAATGGGATGTTCTGCCCTCTTTGCTGTTGTTAATAACTAGTGTCGTCCTCAAAATGGGTCTATATTAGAACACAGAACATTCAAAATGTTGAGTGTTCTAATATTGAACCCTAGCAATCGAAAAAAAAAACCATCGAACATTTGGAACAGCAAATTTTTTCCTAGGGAAAAAATTTGCTGTTCCAAAACACATACACACAACACAAGCACACCAAACAAACAGCAATCCACATACATACACCTAAACTCTAACACATAACCCTACACTAAACTATACAAATACCACTAACTAACCCACCCTTAACCCAAACCCTAACCCTAAGGTCTGTCACTATCGAACAGTCACCTCGCCTGTGTCCTAGCCCTAACTCACCTAACTCGCCCTAACCCACATGTCCACACAATTGCACACTTAGAGGTGACCTCTGCTTAACATACAAGGCCATGTCAAATCCTGAGCTGTTGGACATGCTCCACTTAAAGAAATCCCAATCTCTCAGAGCCACATGCTCCAGGGATCTAAATCTTGTCATCACAATAAACAAAACATGCTGGAGGGATAGGTTCCTGACCCAGAGACTCCCCATACTCTGGAATAGACTGCCCATACATGTCAAACAAGCGCCTCCTTGGCCCTCTTCAAAAGGAACCTTGATGACTGGATGGGAGATAGGAACTTCACCCCGGGGATCATGTCAGTCGCCCTGCTAGACAGGGGTCCAGAGAAGTAAATATTGTGGGAAGAAATATCCAGGGAATTGTTATGGCTAGGCTTGCATAGGCCCTAGGGCAGATAGCCTAGTACCAACCTATGAACCTATGAACTATCCAATTACCTTAACCCAAATCCTAACCCTAAGGTCCATCACTATCACACAGTCACCTCGCCTGCACCCTAACCCTAACTCACCTAACCCATATGTCCACACAATCGCACACTTACCTGACCCATGCCCTAACCCTAACTCACCTAACCCACCCTAACCCACACTTCCACACAATCCCACACTTACCTGAACCCAACCCGTAACTTTCCACCAGAGCACTGAAGATACCAAAGCAACAGAAACGGACAACCAAATTCATTCCCTAGGAAAGAATTCAGTTTCCTGTTACTTCAATATTTTCAGCGCCTCAAATGTTTGGTGTTCTAATATAGACCCCCTTCAAAATGAGTGGATACATCTGATTTCTTTTTTGTATAATGTCTCTCTGTAAAAACTTTAAGTATTAGGAATTAGGAATGTATTTTAGATGTGCTGCTTCAGTTTTACTGTTTCATTTGTTTTTCTGATGAAGTCTTGGTGAGACAAAAGTGGAAATTAAAATATTTTTTTACACTAAATCTTTATCTTCCAGTCTTTATTGATTATCAGTGCCACTGTTCTAATTAAATTTGGTGATTTTGCTGTGGTTGCACTTTGTTTCTTTTGTTGGTTCGGAGTCAAGTGTTTTTAGATAGCCGAGATGGAAGGGGATCCTTTAATGAATATGACTCTACAGTCTACACCATTGGTGGGTGAAAATGGTTTGTTTCATTTATTGGTGACTTCATTAAATGAGATACAAAAGGCATTAAGGATATTTGCATCTAAAGAAAATCTTCCTGCTGAAACATCTATTTTGGATGATGAATGAATGACTGTTATAGACTGTAATGTTCCAAGTGGCCCTAGTGAAAATAATTTGGGATCTGGAGCTAACATTAGACCTATGCAGTATAATGATGTATGCTCTGTTCTGGACAGCAAGTATGACCCTTTTTTGAAGGCTGATTATAAGGTGGCCAAAGCTAGAACTGATGAGTTCAATTTCAAGAGTGACAGTTTGTGTAGGTTACTGAAAAAGTATCGGTCAGTGGATCTGGAAAATCGTTATTTCCAGAGATGTGTTGAACTTGAAATAATACCCAAGGGCTTAAGATTCTTCAGATGTCCCAATGGTACTAAGGCCACTGATCCTTTCTTTGATGAGCTAACAAAGTTTTTCAACAACACTGGTATTCAGTTTTTAAAATTACTGATAGACAATAACAAGAAGAAGCTGTCCTCTCTTAAACAGGATATCATGAAACTTGATGGTGATCTCAGTTCTATGGTAAAAGACTTTGACTCTGACAATTTATATGATCAGCTTCTAAATTAAGTTGAGAGTCATGAGAATGAAATTATAGAGCATAAGCACAACAAATTATTCAGAAATGTGGAAGCTTATGAGAATGGAAATGCATATATCCATTTTGTTCCTGATTCTAGTAACAAAAGAGAAAATATTTCACCAAATAATGATTTTGCAAATCACAAAAAGGCAGACTGGTTTTACAAACAGTCTACAAATAGATTACATTGGGTAAAGGGTTCTATTGACCAATCACGTTCCTCGAAATTGGTCACCAGGTTTTTTAGGGCGGAGAATCAGGCTGCAGCTCCTTCTGGCGATGATTTGTAGACAATCTCATTTTCATTATGGAGGGGGGCCGTAACACTAGTGAACAGTTTTTGGAAGATGTGAATTCCCAATCAGGGTATTTACAGTTCATGAAAAGTGATTTTGGAAACAGAGTGGATTTTCTTGATGTGACCTTAAAATGGAATGAATTGCACAGGCAATTTGAAAGTAAAATTTATAGAAAGGTCATAGCTGTGTACCTAGCTATTGTCCAAGGGGAGATGGGTTATGTAGGGGTTGTGTGTACAGTGGTATCCTGCCACCTGCCAGGTGGCAGCAGTCACTCTATCGACCAACACTACTGTGGTGACCCTCAGGGTGAGGATGACATGCATCAGCCAATCCTCCAGGTGCCTCCTGCACATGGTCACTGAGGTGATCAAGTTGACATGTATGCAACATGCATTACAACACATGGTTAGTGTCTGTGATGGAGACCTGCACCCAAGTATGTTCTGTTGACTGCGGTAGTGTAGTGGGGGTACCCGTGGCATGTGGTGCGTACAGGGTGACATCTCCTATGTGTGCCAGTTCTTACACAGCTGGGTGGACATGTCAGTGTCAGTCAAGCTTAGGTTGCCTGTACATATCCCAGCTGGATACCTGCCATCTACACATCTGTACAGGGACTGACAGTCATCAGCATGGCAAGTAGCTATGCAGTAGCATGAGTGAATTGACAGACGTCTGGCAACAATATTTATGCCATAACTACATGTCAGAAGCCCTCACTAACATGGGCTGTACAGACGGTAGTCTACAGTTACATTCCACATGATGGATCATTACACAGTAAAGGGTATATACTGTCACACAGCTCACACACCAGGGATACAACAGGGAGGCCTCAGTGTCCAGCTATGCCCATAGGTGTGTCTGTTGTCAGTACTACATTTAGCACTCTGCTCTTGTCTGGGTTAGCACTGTCAACAGTAGTACTGCCATGATGCACTACATGCCAGTGTGACAGCACGTACCCTGGGCTACTACACCTGTATGTAACACATTCAGATGGATAACAGTGCTGTACAGGCCTCATAAATGTCTGTGTCCCACACATGACACTCACACCCCTTGCTACTGTAATGACAGCACATAGGTGCATGTATTGTACATGGCATTACATACACTTATTACAGATTATCAGACTGGGTGGTGTGACCTGGTTACCAGGGATAAGCCATGCTTAGCAAGTATCAGCATTGCTGCAATATAACAGCTGAGCTGATTTGTGCACTGGTAAGCAAAGCCTACACTGTGTAAGTGCCCGTATGTTTACCCATAGCTCAGCACTGCTTAGCTTCATGCAAACCCATGCAAACGTGCTTAAAGCTGCTCAGAACTGCCTTAACCACTCTGTATCTGACAGCCCTTGTTCTGCCCAGTAAGAAAATGAACAGCCCTTGCAGGACCCTGTACATTGAAATCACAGCACTTAACCACTACACCATGACCACTGTGAAGACAGCTGTTGTTTTACCAATATAGCTGTCAATACACATATTGAGTAGTATTGAACAATTGCCTTTAGTTCCTAAATTGTTTAGTCCTTGTTATTAATATAACTGTTGCATCACATATGTTGTTTTATCATAATGTACACATAGCAGATACATACGGTGAGATACATCTGGGAGGGTATACACAACCGTGAGGTTTACTCATGACAGGAATATGGTTGTATACATTTATACATATAATAGGTCTATATATGTCTACATGTATATACACATGTATACCCATACGTATGTCTGTATACACATCTGTATAGTGCAACATATATATGGCCATGTGTACATCTCTTCATATGTACATATATATATATATATATATATATATATATATATATATATATATATATATATATATATACACACACATATATGTATATATAGATATATGTATATATAGCTATATATGTATGCACATCCTATGTGTACAGATATGCCTAGTTATGGGTATATATATATATATATATATATATATATATATATATATGTAAAGATGTATAATTCTATGTGCATACAGATCTATTCTGATATATCTACTACTGTCAATATATATGTAGATATCCATACGTATATATGCATATGTATCCCTATCTGTATATGTGTAGACATATATTGCTCTCTATATGTATATATCTCATTGTTTATATGTATATCTATGTACATATACATATCCATCTATGTATGTCGATATGTATATGTGTATATATCTATATAGATATCTGGAGAATTATATGTACATATATGCTCACCATATGTCCTGAACATGGAGTGGTGCCCTACCTCAGCCCCTATAGTCCCAACTTCATAGTGCAAGGGGATGTCAGGTATGTATTGCAGGTATATTTATAGACTATTGCTACTGTAATAGGGATTGTCTTCACAGACATGGTGTCATGGTGTATGTGGGAGGTCACATCTGTTTTTAACACGTGCGCCATTGGCTACTGACAGACATCCTAAGGACATCATAGTACAGTACCACTGCTAACACAGTAATGCTCCTGTGGACTACAGCAGAGATATTGCCCAATATATGTGGACAGTCTGACACACTCTGGACAGTCCAGAGGTATACATAGAATGCCTTAGTGCAAGACATGTGGACCAAGCCTGACAATGTGGATGTTAACAGCCATGTAGATGGGTATAACACGTACCTACTGGTATACATTTGTCCCCATAGCTTATGCATTCACACACCCCTGTCTGTTCTGACACATAATAACCGATGGTACAGAGGTGCCATGGCCACATACTACCCACTAGTTATTGACATACATCTGTACTGCATCCCACTGCTTTGTCTGATATACATGACTGTTATGGTGGCCCAGCAGCAGTACATCTGGCAAGTATCTGGACATGACATCTCACTGGGTAAGTACACTAAGCTGGTAGGCATGTAACAAAGAACTGTGCAGGCTACAGACATTCTGGTTCAACACTGGCCAACATTTCCTATGGGGGAATACACATGTACCTGCATATATATATATATATATATATATATATATATATATATATATATATATATATATAGCAGGCTCTACAGACATGTCACAGCACAGAGTAACAGACACATGTGTGAAAGTGCATAACCAAAACTAATGTGAACACAGCCACAGCCACATATGGTAAGCTACTGTATTATTACAGTATATGGACTATCTTTTCAGCACCATCCTCATATGTGCCACTCACACACTAACCCTACATATACTGGCCCACTACACAGTGTGGTCCAATGCCTGTCTGTGGTATGGGACATTTGTGTGTTTGGCCCTACAAACATGTAAGCTGATAGGGTAACATACAGTGGAGCAGCATGTAACATCAGATAGACCAGGACCAAGAACAATGACATCTACCACATTCTGTACACAGGCCAAGGTACATATTAACAATACACACACTGTCGACAATCACCATGAGAACACAGACCTCAGTACTGTGCACACAACAACAGAATGTCCAGGTTATGTCATCAAATATAACCCCTACTATACATAACATGTGTAACAGTCTGATATCTCACTGGCTTGTTATCAGATATGATGTCACTAAATATGGTCTACAGCACATATGCACCTCTTACTGCATGACATATATACAAAGGGTGACAGACTTGTGGCTGGAGGCACAAACACAGGGCCAAGATTGACATGTTGCCGTGATAACCTCATACATTTACTGTTGTAACAGGGTTTGTTGCAACATATGTCCTATGAGGGATATGAAGTCATTAACTCTCACGGCTGTCACTATCTACAGACTGCAATCCTCACACTACCTTCTGCAGTTCACAGATAGGTGCTCTGTGGGTAACACAAGGAACATAAGGCACCTCACACTGCCCAGTCTGCAGATGACCCTAGAGATGGGGTTTCCTGATAAACATAGCACTGACATGACAGATATTAAAACATGTAGGGCATGCAATATCCACACACACCCTGTTAAACCAAAATTATCCCAAATGCAGTATAGCAGCACTTACAGTCTGTAGTCAGGTCAGGCACATCCCCCTCTTGTGTGCTGGCCTGTTTCCACAGTGTATGTTGTTAGAAGTAAATCCCCAATCCATCTGTGATGCTGCTTGCCAAACAACAGATTGAGTTCCTGCTCACAGTGAATGAAAAGGCCCAACACCAACATGATGTTCCTAGATATTGGAGTGTGCTACCATGCAATTGGCTATGGGAATGTTACCACTGCTGTTCAACATGCAATCAGCTAGAGGAGGGCTGCAATTCATGCAGAGGCCATCAACTGATCATGAGCATCACTTAAAATACACATGCTACTGCCTAAGCAAAGCAGGTGTATGTACGTCTCCACATCCACCAGAGAAGGAGTGAGGGAGGCAGACAGAGGCAAAGATAAGTCAGGGAGGGGTGGGAGAGTAAAATATAAGCATGTTTGTGTTACACACCTACCGTACAGGGTATCAAACCCCTGATGACTATGTAGTGCTATCACATGTATATGCAGTTATTAGATGCACCACATAGGTTACATGTTATGGAGCCCACCAAACCTATATGTGATGGTGAGTGATATCTGCAACAGTGATATGGTAGCTATAAGGTAGGTGTAGTACACGTGGCTGTCCCCATGAACAGGTGTCAGTGTCAACATAGCCACACTCTCACAGGGATGCACACACACATTGACATACTTGGCAGGGCCAGGAATAAAACTCATCACTAGTGAGATTGCCACAACACAATACTGTGCAGGTATCACATGCACCATAGGGGTCATATAGAGGGTATATGGGCAAAGGGTATGTGGAGGTGTCTGACATCAGACAGCATGCTTCACTATGCCAGTGGTGGTTGTAGTGACTGTGAATGTGGTCATAGGCATCATACAATACACACACAGACAGAGGGTGCCAGTACTGACATGCATGGGTGCATTGCTTCACAGGTATGTAGTGGTTGACTGTGCCAGATGGCTATACAAGGCTAGGTGATGGGTATACCTTGGCATCAGGCCACATGATAATGGTCTGCAGTGTGGCTCGGGGGTGTAGTGTCTGGATTTGCCCACATAGGTGGGTATTGTATTCACCATCTGGTCACCTGGGTAACTATTGCGTGTGACCAATGCTGTGCATTGCTTGCCATGTATGTGTTCCTTAGTCCATGACATGGATGGTGTCTGGGATGTGCACATCTCCCTCATGCACATACAGTGACATGTGGAACTGTACCTGGAGTGGCTGGCCCATGTTGTGTACACAGATTGTTATCATCAGATGTGCCAGTCCTGGCCTCATGTGGCAGGAACTGTTAATGGGCAGCAGGTTGACCCTACACCTACATTGATAGCATGATACCAGTATTCCCTGGTGTCAGTGGCATCTGTCCATATAGGGCATGTTTTTCAGGTGTGGTATGTCCTTTGTAGGTCACATTTGATGGCACCATTGTTGTTGCAGGTGTCCAATGGGGAACATAGGGAAGGTGCACTGTCGGCATGTAAGTGCCTATTGGACTGATGGACAGGGTGCCATGCCCTCTGCAGCCCACTGCAATCACACCATGGTTACTATCAATGGGCAATATGCGGGGTGCTACCAACATAGCAGCTGTTGCCCGGGCAAGTGTATGTATGAGACATGGGTTGAGAGTGTTCTCTGGGTAATACAAGGGTTGCTAACTTTGTTCACCTGGCCTTGATGTCACATGTAGGGGTATGGATTTGCACCCTGGCCTCTTGGCTATTTCACATCTATTATCCCTGTATGATGGACTTTGTGATGTATACTAGGGCGGACATATAAAAAGATTGCAAAATCCGCACCATATTGAGTCCAGTTGTTACACACTCACATCCACCTCCACACAGGATATGAATGACAAACACAGACACCTGTCATGTCACAGATTAGAAGTCCTACCTAAATACTTTACTACAGCACTATACAGCTATAGGACATGGCATGGAGATTATTGGAGTAGCTCTTCCCCAAAGGTGTATTTCACAGTGAATGATAGCTGGATTGCCAAAGTAGGGCATTTGAATTGCAGTGAGTGTAAGTAGCATACAATTCATTGCTCCCTACACATACACACACACAGTTACCATGTCTGGGATTAGAGCCTAAAATGCTTTGCTCCCTACACAGACACAGACACACACAAAAACATCCACAACTGCCATGTGTGGGAATAGAACCCCTGCCAGAGTTCTATATCACACTACAGCATAAAGCTGTTTTTAGGACGCACCACAGGGATTACTGGAGTACTCCTTTCCCAAAGGTGTTATTCACAGTGAATGACATCAGCAGGATTACCAAAGTAGGGCATTTGAATTGTAGTGAATGTGATTAGCCTAAAATGCATTGCTCCCTATACAGACAAGCACATCCCCAACTGCCATGTGTGGGATTAGAACCCCAACTAGAGTTCTGTATCACACTACAGCATGAAACTGTTATAGGACATGCCACAGAGATTACTGGAGTACTCCTTCCCCAAAGGTGTATTTCACAGTGAATGACATCAACAGGATTGCCAAAGTAGGGCATTTGAATTGCAGTGATTGTAACCAGCCTAAATGGATTGCTCCCTACACAGACATAGACACACACAAAAACATCCACAGCTGCCATGTGGGGGAATAGAACCCCACCAGAGTTTTATAGCACACTACAGCATGAAGCTGTTATAGGACACACCACAGGGATAACTGGAGTACTCTTTCCCCGAAAGTGTATTTCACAGTGAATGATATCAGCTGGATTGCCAAAGTAGGGTATTTGAATTGCAGTGAGTGCAAGTAGCATACAATTCATTGCTCCCTACACAGACACACACACAATTACTATGTCTGGGATTAGAACTCTTGCCTAACTAGTTTATCACACTACAGCAGTGCACAGTTATAGGATGCACCACATAGATCGCTAGGGTACAACTTTCTGAAAGGTGTATTTCACAGTGAATGACATCAGCAGCCTTGCCAAAGTAAGGCATTTGAATTGGAGTGTGACTAGCCTAAAAAGCATTGCTCTGTACACAGACAGAGACACACAAACACAGTTGCCATGTCTGGGATTAGAACTGCTACCTAACTAGTTTATCACACTACAGCAGTACACAGTTATAGGATGCACAATGGAGATTACTGTGCTACAACTTTCCCAAAGGTGCCTTTCAAAGTGGATGACCTCAGCAAGCATGTCATAGTAGGGCTATGGGGAGGGTAGTGTGTGTGCATGGGCCATAACCCATTCATCTAGAGGTTGACACACCACATGAGGGCATACGCAGGATTATATTCCACAGGTATGTGTATACAGCTGCTAGATGACTGCTTCCTTGTACAGTCATGTTGCACAGATAGCACTTCCACCACATAGTCTGTAATGCTGATGGATACCAGTGGCTAATGTCTACAGTGAGTGACAGTTACACCTCATGTGGTTGTAGCGATTTGGCTGTGTGCTCGGTGGGACAGGACTCATAATGGATGGCTCGTTGCCACAGTCACTCTCTACCAAATATCTATGTACGTCTACTTTTGGCTTATTATAGTATGTTGTCCTTGGATATGTGCCTGTATTCCTATCCACTGTATGTGCAAGGCATGACTGGTGCATACTGAGGAGTGTATGCACTAACATCTGCAAATGCCAGATATGTATGGTCCACTGTTGTTTGCAGACATGGGCTTCATTTTTTTAAGTGTGTGAGCATGCCCAGTGTGACCTTTCAGTATGTTGTTGTCTGACATTGCCTTCATTTCTCTGTGTGTGAGCATACCCAGTATACCCTTCTTTATTGAATGTGTGAATTGATTCCAAGTAGTTTGTACTGCAGTGCAGACCTTTGTGTAGTACACCTACAGGTAGCATACTGTTTCTGCAGGGTATCCGTTGATCATTTGGCAATATGGGGACAAACTGTGCAGGGGGTAGTGTGTACTGTAGGTTATTGTGTCTGTGCTGCTTCAGCTGCATGGCACTGCTGTTAGCAGAGATATTCAGACATGTGTACTGTTATACCCAGTGATGTTTTCTGTCCTCATGTACTGTCAGGTGGAGATTCTTGCTCACAGTGATGTCTTGGGGGACAAGGGTGACTGCAGCCATGTCTGGTATTGTGGGCAGACGCCTACGTATTCATGGTAAGTTATGCCATTCTGGAGGGGGAGCTGCAGACACTTGGTGCAGGGTCTGTGTATCCAGTTCGGCACCTTGGTACAGTGCTGGCAGAGGATTCCATACTTGTATGCCCATCAACATGACCGTATGGACTTATCTTGCTGTGGCAACGCCTCACAGCTGAACAGATTCACACAGGTTAGTCAGAGGCAGGGGCCATGGGTCAGGACATTAACCCTATTGTGGTGTATGGGCAGGTGTGTAGCCACCCATTTATGTGTTTGCAGCCAGGGATAGTGTATGCACACAGCTTGGTGTTGGACCCTGCACATTCCATGCTGCCCATGCTCCCAACCCCCCCTCTGTTATTCTAACCTCTTCCATGCATTATGCATGTATTCTCTGATACTTGCCCTAAGGGTATCACCCCATCACAGGTGTGTGTTAGTGTTGGTCCACAGTTCATGCAGTGGGACATGGTGGACATGTTACTGTAGATTGTCCACATGGCCTTGCATATGGCTTATATGGAGTGTATTATGTTGCTATTTTGGTGTCCATGACAACATATGCATTGGCAGTACATGTGAGACACAGGCCTTTGGCAGACGCCTGTGTGGCATTAGGTGTTGCTGCAGCCCAGATGTGGTAGGCCGTTGCATTCTGTCAGTCCTACAGTCCCAGACCACCATACAGTATATTCCCCTGGAGTGACAGGGTAGGTGTGATAGGTGTTCATGCCAATACCTTCTATCAGTCTTGATCAGGTGTTGTGGATGCTGGGAGGGTGCTATCTACAGCTAGGGGCACACCTACATGGGACACCTGCACTGCATGCTGCATTCTTCCGCTATTGCCATATACAGGTGGTGTCTTACTGTACCCATTCCCCACAGCAGAAAATGACCAGAGGGTGGTGTTTGCGTGAGCTGGGTGCATGTGTGCTATGGACACTACTTGCATCTGACACACAGATATGCATGGGGCATTCTAGTTATGCTGGCATGTGCAGGTACATCAGCTGTTTCCCAATACATCAGTCCTACCTCCTTTGTGATCTGCAAGTGTTCAGGCAGACATCACCTGTATCCCCTACTACAGGTCCAGTTACTGTGATGCATACCTGTATGTACAATTCCAAGGGTGTCTCCATTTCACAGTGACAAAATATATACTATATTTCTGGGGTACTTTCCCCTGTGTACGTGGTTCAGCGTTGTTACCTCACAGCAAGAGGTTCTCTCGTTCGATTCTTGGCTTGGCTTGGGAGTGCCTTCTGTGTGGAGTCTGCATGCCCTCCCCGTTCAAAAGACATGCGTGCGTAAATGGGCGTGCCTTTGTTGAAGGTTGGGCATTGAGTTGGCACCTTGGCATTTCGTAAAAATCTACTGCCAATCATTAGCGGACTGGAGTTTTGCTGTGGCGACCCCTTACCGGGAAAAAGCTGAAAGACAAACAACAACTTTCCCCTGTGTACTACTTGCACATCTAGCCCGACAGCCATGCCATGTCAGATGGTGACACATATTACCACCATACATTTAGAATGGCTTACTGCTAGCATGTGTTATACTGGTGGGGATTGTCTTTGGCACTGCAGTTGTGAGGGCTTGTCCCTGTCATCAGCAGTAGTGGGCAATGGCCACCAGGTCTTACCTCAGCATGCATACATACTGACCACTCTCACACATTATGAAACACACACCATCCTAACACACACATACCTGCATATTGTGTAAATGCTACAACCTATCCTGCTACCTTGGCCACCTCTGGGTATCCACTACATTTCTACACTGGATTGGGGGAAGGGGCAGACCTGTCTGATTCCACATGTCTACATAGGGTTGTGGGAGGACACACCTGACTGTTTTTACATTTCTACACAGGATTGGGGGGCACACCTGACTGTTTCTATATTTCTACATGGGATTGGGGGGCACACCTGACTTTTACTACATATCTACGCTGGATTAGGGGTAGGGGCACACCTGACTGTTTCTGCCTGTCTACATGAGATCAGGGGGGCACACCTGATTGTTACTACATTTCTACATAGGGTTGTGGGGGACACACCTGACTGTTTTTACATTTCTACACAGGATTGGGGGGGGGGCACACATGACTGTTACTACATTTCTACACAGGACTGGGAGGGCACACCTGTTTCTACATTTCTACACATGATTGGGGGGTCAGACCTTACTGTTTCTACATGACTACATAGGATGGGGGTCACACCTGGCACTTGTACACATTTGCTATGACTGTACTGGTATGCCAGGTACTCCATTTCATTCTGTATTCTAACCTATCATGGTGACTAGAGGCATATCAGTGTACTACAGGTATTAGCTTTGGTTGACCTACATATTAGTGTCTGACTTCCTACCCTTCAGAACTAACATTCCACTGCCTGTCCTGCGGTAGTCTGTCTGTGTAGGCCTGGGGTGAAGGTTACCCATAGGCATAATTCAGAGACCATAACACAGGCTCTGTTTACACCTGTCCTGCTGGCTGAGACTGTTGTTGGGTATGTGAACCTCCCTGACTGGCATGTTTGAATCATATGGTTACACATGTCGCCCAACACATTTTCTGCAGTGGATTTTGTCATCCTGTGTAGTACTGGCTACTGTGGTGACTCCAGTATTTGTTACAGATGTCATGGTGTCACTATGGGTATCTGATATCTGCTGGCATACCATTCAGCCAACCGATTCCCTTGCATGCCCACATCCATAGCAAAGATACAGGTAATGAGTAAAGCATCCGCCTGCTATTTATATATGCACGTTCAGTCCTTGATATGCTTCTTAAAGACACAGCACACACATTCTGTTCTACATATACCAACTTCAAGATCACTGTACCTTGGAGAAAAGGGAATACTCTGAGAAATGGCCATCTTGGACTTAGTATATGTAAGTCCATTTTTTGGCCATCCAGTCTTTGTGTTTAAGGACTCACTCTAGCAGGTCCAGGCATTTCAAATCATTTCCAATTTGAGCACTTTTTTTGTGATTCATTTAATTGATTGCAATATATATATATATATATATATATATATATATATATATATATATATATATATATATTTGTGTGTGTGTATATATATTTATGCCATCCAATTTAATGAAGATTCTAATAAGTCTCATACTGTTAAGAATAGATCTACATTAGTGAAAAAAAGCACATACATTCCGATGATGAATGCTCAGGTGGCAATATATGAGAAAATGGTTTGCAATGATATATACCATTTATACATAGAGGTTACAGACAATGTAGGAGACAAATATGTGCAAACAGACAACCTGACTGAGGGAGAAAGGAGATGTATGAAGGAACTTATTATGAATAATGAGATCAGAATTATGAAACCTGACAAGGGAGGTGGGATAGTGATATTTGATAGTCAACAATATTATAATGAAATTAACAACATATTATACGAATCAGGTAATTACGAACAGGTCTCACAAAACCAAATTAATATCGGGTATAGACGTATAGACCTTGTGATAGAGGAATATCTGCTTGATAATTGGATCACTAGTGAATTATACGAATATTTAAGAACTGAATATCCAATTATGGCCCATATTATAGGAATCCCTAAGATTCATAAAAAACAGCTTAAACCACCATTTAGACCTATAATTTCAGGATCTAAGTCAAAAACTTTCAAAATAGGGACCACTATCGATCATTGGACTAAGCAAGTTTATACAAAAGTGGACCATTTGGTCAAGGATTCCTGGGATTTTCTGAGTAAACTTACGACGGATGTTTGGGATGAGAATTTGACATTCCTTACTATAGATGTTCAGGATTTATTTTCCAGCATACCTGTATCTACAGGATTAGAATACTTTCACAGTAGTTTAAGAAAATATCTGGGAAGTAGTTGGGACAGAGTCAATCTTATCATGGATATGATGGGACTTGTTCTAGAACACAATTATATAGTACATCAAGGGGAATTTTTTAGACAATCTCGAGGAGTGGCCATGGGAGCTTCATGTGCTCCCATTTTTGCCAACATGGTCATGCTCGAGTGGGAGAACCAACATATATTTCCCAGTGAGTTTTTCAAGTATATCAGGTTATATACCAGATTTTTGGATGACGTTTTCATCATTTGGACTGGACCTATAGATATGATTCCTACTTTTATAGAATATCTCAATAATACTACAGATTTTTTGAGATTTACTTTTCAATTTGATAAAACAGGGATTGCATATTTGGACACTTGGATAGGCAACACAGGCACTGGGTTTACCTCTAGATTATATAGGAAGCCCACGTTTTCAAACAACTACATTCATTTTAGTAGTTGCCATCCACCACATATTTTCAAAAATATTGTGAAGGGTCAGTGTATAAGAGCAGCGAGAATGTCATCCACCCTTGAAAGTATGAATAGTGAGCTAGATACAGTTACTAAATTATTTCATGATCGAGGTTATCCATGGACCCTGTTGGAGAATGTAATATCTTATGTGAAAACGCAATGGGGACAAAAATACAAACCCTTGCTGGGGAATAGTAATGTACCACAGAGACAATTGAGTAAGGACTGGGATAGAAAAGTATGTGTGATAAGATTTAATCCATATGTCTGTTTAATTACTGAAATTCTCAAAAAACATTGGTCTTTAATTACTACTATGGGTCCTATTGGAAATATAGTAGGAACGGAGATTTGTACAGTTTACAAGACAGGAAATAATATAAAAAGATTAATGGAGTATGGAATAAATGGAACAAGTGAAAAGAGAATGAAGGGTACCAGAAAATGTGGCACCTGTAAACAATGTATCTATATTAACACTACACAAAAGATTAGGTTGGGTAATATCATGAATACCAAGGTAATATGTAAAAATGGGAATTGTAACTCTCAGCATTATAGTTTATATAGCTACCTGTACGAAATGTTCGGCCTTTTACATAGGCAAAACCGAGAGGAAGTTTAAGACTCGTATATATGAGCACACGTACAGGATAAAAAAGGGAGATTCAAAAAATGCATTATGTAAGCATATTTTGGACAAGGGGACAGAACACAATTTTACTTTCGCCATTATTGACCAAGTAGAGATTAGTGACAGAGGTGGAAATTGGAAGACATACTTGGCATGGGTTGAAAGCAAATGGCAAATATGTACAGATGCAACAACATCACCAGGTATAAATGATTATATCAGTTTGAAACCTTTTTTAGCTTTGAATTAAAAGGATACAATATAGGAGAACATGTTTACTAGTAATTTTTAATATACTGTTAAAGGATATTGTATATTAGTACACATATATTCTTTATTGTACATTTATTACTTTTGGGATATCGTATAGGAATTTAGTATATTTACCTGATTTTTTGGGTATTTTCGACACAGTAGTGTAAGGTAGTAAAGTATCAGTTCCTATATATTCCTACTGAGAATATAGAAAATAAATATTGCATGATATGAACACATTGTGTGGAGGATAAGGTATGTAATAGCTGATGAATGTTATACTACATTTAGATGTAAGTAGTAGATGTTCAAAGACAATATATGTAAACTTTATAATTCTTATAGGGCTATGTTTTAGTTCAACATCATATGTTTATAGTAGATAGGATTGTTTTAAATATTGTAAACATAGAGTGTTTTTTAAAAAACTAATGTATTTCAATTGAATATTGCTGATGTAAGGATTCTGGCGCCAAAAATGTTATAAAAGTAATGGATTGTAGGAGCTTCATTGGTTCTGATGAAATCTGTGTTGAGACAGATGAAAGCGCTTAACCATTTTAGCATCTGAGCATTTTGTACGTGGCTCTTTTTTTTTGTCAATAAATTTGGTGTACATTGGTATTCCAGCTTCGAGTTTGTTGGGGCATCTTGATCCTGCTATTCTTAGGATTATACGGTTGTTGTGAGCTTATTTACCAAACAATAGGACATATGTCCCAACAGTAGATTTAATAGTGCACATACCAATTGAGTTGTGTATTTAGTTTATTATTGCAGATATGATGAGGGGAGAGAAAGATGTCAATTAATAACTTGTATATCCCTGTAGTTCTCATTACTTTCTTAGTCAGTGCTGTGATCTGTACCTTACAGGTATTATTACACTACCCTATGACCTTAGTTTGTACAGTGGTAAGGATGTAGACAACTATATACATAAACTGAGTTTTACCTGCAGTAGTATACACCTCTTACCTGGTATTCCTGTGGAGGTATTGTTTTTTAACACTACCTGACTGTTTCTACACATATTCCCAGATTCCAGGCTGATGTTATGCACATACCTGTCCATCTCTTATTGCACACACTCTGGGCATGTCTTGACAACATGCAGGTGAAACCAGGACATATTTGACTATTGCCCTTATAAACCTTTAGTGAGTTGTACAATGACAGGTTTGTTTTCATAGACATTTTCCAAATATTTACAGGCCTGACAGCCAGTTATATGACATTAAATGCTGCCTACATGTCAGAGATTAGCACACTGATATGCCAGGGGGACAGGGTAATAGTCAGCAGATATGGGCCAATTAACTGGGCATTCTGGACAAATCTGTACAGTTGAGGGGTATGATTCTGCATACAGCTTACTACAATTCCCGGGATTTGAATCATGGCTGTGTCTGCTAAAAATAAAACAGTGTACATCACAGCTGAGTGTGCAATATAGATATTGCTGTGTATCTTGTCTCTGATTTCTGTCTATAAGTCTCCCATGGTTTTACAATCTGACCTTGTAATTACAACAGTCTTATACAAGGTTTCCTAAACAGTTTTATTATGTAGCACAGTGTGGATGACAGTGATAAGTGATACCTTATTATTCAGAGAAACTGCAACACTAACAATGCCATACAATACCAGAGTAAACAGTACCAGTCCAGCATTTCAATCTTTTATTTCTAGGTACAGTTTTCATATCTGTCACACCTTTTGGGGGAATGTTTGTTAGCTCTACCTGAATGTTGCCACACACATTACCAGATTCCATATTATTATTATGCACATATGTTTCACTCTGTTACTGCACACACTCTGGTCATAGCTTCACAAATGGGGGTGGAGATGGGACATACTTTGCTTATTACTCTCATAACATTTTGGTGAGTTGCTAGAGAGACAGGTTTGTTCTTATAGATATATTTCTGTCAGTTATGATGTCTGACAATCAGTTGTATGTCATTATTTGCTGCCTAAACTTCTGGGATCATCCCACTGATTTGCCATGGGGACAGGGTGACAGGCAGTGGATATGGGCCAATTAACTGGACATTCTGGACAAATCTGTACAGTTGTGGGGTATGATTCTGCATACAACTTACTACCACTTCCAGGATTTGAACCATGATTTGTGTGTGCTAAAAATATAACAGTTCACGTCTCAGTTGAGTGTGCTATTTGGATTATGTTGTTTATCTTTTCACTGTTTTCTCTCTAAGTCTCTCTCAGTTGTACAATATGACCTCTTGTGATTACAACAGTCATATACAGATATGCCTACACATTTTATTTATGTAGCACAGTGTGGGTGCTTAATACAACAGTACTATTAAGAGATTGCAACACTACATTACCATATGATACCAGAGTAAACACAAGCAGTCCAGCAGTTAGACTTTTATTGTCAGGCTGTTAACCTTTTATTTACATACAACCTATATGAGACTCTTCCTGCCATATTGTCTGGAGTATTCAGTACATGCCTGAAACAATACAGGTTTTAAACTGGCAATTAACTTTCTACTACTTTTAGATTTATTTCTTATGACAGTACATGCAAGAGTATTACTAACCTGCCTCGCTATGCAACCTCTGCAATCCACAGTCATGGGCTTCCTGATTAACAGCCCACTTTGCATCTGTCAAAGCATAAGAGGGATATTTAGCCATACCTACCCATAATATACATGAGCTGGCAATTATTAAACAGGTAGTAGACTGATACTTACACATGGCTGGGACATCCCCCGTCCGTCTAGCCTCTTGGATCCACTGATTCAAGAGCTCCTCTTTCTCTGCTTCAAGTCAGCATAAAGATGCCTGACCTGCTCACCAGTTCGAGGTATGCCAGTGGCACTGGTGAGGTCATGGGCGAGATGGTCCCAGACTTCCACTTTATATTGCGAACCCTGGTACTGGCCCTGCAGCATTCTTTGGTCATGGGCTTTAACAAGGAGTCCTGCCATGACTTTGGACTCCTGGATGCCCCAGCACTGCACCCGGAAGTGCACTCCTTCTCCTACACTGGTCATAGTGCCTACAGGAGGAAGCTGCAACCAGTTATGAGATGTATTCCTGCCTGTTGGGTTTAAATAGGTCCGATTTCCCACACTTTGCCATGATTGGACGGTTTTGAAAATGCTAAGCTATGGGCAAACCTGTTTACCTAAGGCTGGAATTGCTTAAAGGGGTATACCAATGGCAAACTGATTTAGCTGGCCTACACATTGCTTACACCTAGTAAGCAGGGCTGTGCAATGCTTAGCGTTGCTTAATTTTTAACTTGCATACTATTTGCTGTTTGGCATTGATTTATTATTCATTACATGTTATATATGTGTTTGCTATCCATGATTCCTGTGTACGTAAACTGTATGGGGTCCTTGTGTTTATTAGGGGATTTCAACACTTTATTACAATGACACCTCCCATCTGGACTTAATGCAGTACTCCAGTTCATCATGTTTATGCTGTGTAGTAGGTTATACAACATACAACTGTATATAGATTCCTTTCACATGTTAAGTTTGATTTTCCTATAGTGAGGATCTGTTTGGTGATATCTCAATCGTATGTACTGCAGTGATGGCGTACTGGTTAACTACTGTGACTATAGTGTACAGGGTCCTAGTTCAAGACCTGCAACGGCTGTTTATTTTATTGCTGGGCAGAACAGCGGCTGTTGGATACAGAGTGATTAAGGCACTTTTATGCAATTATAAGTGGGTTTGCATGGGTTTGCACAATGGTAAGCAATGCTAACGTCTGGTTAAATATGCTTACAGAGGGTTAGCTTCAATATTGCTTAACCTGTGTGTGCATTGCTTACCCCCGTGCAAACAGACTTAAACCTGCTTACTGCTGCTTAAATATGCTTACTCCTGCTTACTGCTGCTTAATAGTGCTTACTCCCGCTTACCCCTGCACTAATTTAGACAGAAATGTAACATGGTTCTTGGGAAGGTGGTGGATTTGGACACTCTATGGATTTATCATTCATTACACATTTTACCTTCGATTTGTATCCTTGATTCATGTGTACATATACTGTATGGGGCACTTGTGTTTCTCTGTGGATTTTACAACATCATTACAATGACACATCACATCTGCATTTAATGCAGTACTCCAGTTCACAAATATTTGTTATTTAGTAGGTTATGCATCAAAAAATATTGTTCATAAAGTGATTTGACATGGAAAATGGAATGTACTAGAGTGAGACTTGAACCAGGAATGACTGCTCATAAGGTAAATGCTCTAACCACTACACTATTGCAGTACTGCTTTATTTGCATGTATCTTGATATTTATCTTCTTGTGCCATTTAAGCTATAGTATATGTAGCTAAGCAATGGGCAAACCCGTTTACTTACGGTTAAATTTAATCTCTTTGATAAAAAAAAAATTGTTTTTATTATTATATTTTAAATATTGCTCTTATAAACTTTGGGGGGGTGTTGCTGGGGGTATGCAACCCACTATGAGCGGTCTCGCTCATTGTAATAGCTAAACTGCAGTTCTTGACTGCGGGGGCATATATATTGTCAGAGCTCTGCTCTCAGACATGCCCCCTGTACTCATCCATGCTCCGTATCATTTAGGAGCTCAGGCAGCATGCCTTCATTACTCTGTATGGTGCGCTGCCGTGCTGCTCCTAAACGGTCACCTCCGTGCAGGAATAAGCTATTCCTGCATGGAAGTTTACTAAATTCGGGGGATTGTTTCAAATTTGCAGTTCTTAGTATTGTTTATGAATGAGTAAGGGGTGATGAATTTAAAATCAAAACAGAAAATAGAGGATATAAATGGATTAATGTCTTAGAGAAAGTGAGTATCCTGGTTTAAATCTGGAAGTAAGCCTTACACCAGTTTCAAAGGCCAGACACCTTAGAACTTAATTTTAAATTGCTTTTAAATTAGATTTAATTATTATTTAATTAGGTGAAATCAATTGTGTACTTTATTTAGTACAAATAAAAGAAGTCTGGATGGTATCTTGTATTTATTTTAACTTAAAGAAGCAATGTCTGAAAGCTTGTTGTTGGCTCTTTCAATAATTTATATGTGTGGTTCTGGAGTTGCTACATTTTATTTAGATGTTCACTATTACCCAAGGTAGTAGTGCACATGTAATTTGCAGTCTTATTGTTAAACAGCCCTCACATATAAATTCTCAGTAGCAACATATATTTTATGACATTGTAGTCCCAGTTTTACTTATTTTGTGCCACCAGGTAGGTTTATATTTGTTTGTCATATATATTTAATTTGCAGCACTATGGATATATTTCAAACTAAACGTACTCTCTGCAACACAATTTGGTCATCAAAAAGTGTGTATATCCTCTAAAACCCAAGGATAATATACTGCAATATATCTTACTCAGTTATTTTATTATCTAGTCAGAGTATTTGGGAAACAGGCAAAATGGGATCTGTGGAATATGAAAACATTACACTTTCATATCTGATTAAACAAGGCATAGTAGAAGGAGTCTGCCCTGCCAGCATGAGCAAGGATGAGATGATAGCTTATTGGTGGCAATTAAGATCTGGTCCACTGAAACTGGAGACAGTTGGTAGTGACTGTGGATGCACAGTGTACAGCAAGCAAACCATCCCATCCTCTGGTGACCGTTAAATGCAGAAAAAACTGAAAAATAATAGCTGCAAATGAAATATTAGGAGAACAAAGAACCAGATAGAGTGAAAGTGTTAGAGGTACAAAAAGCCTGAGAGCAGATGGAGAAGCAGGGGAAGTGCATGCAAAATGACAGTGTGAATGGAGAGGCCAAAGCTACAGACAAGATAAAAATTGTGAGAAAGATAGAAGAGGGTATTCACACACCCAACAAATTCTGGTAATATGGCTGCTTTAGGGAAAGAGCTAAGTAGTTGCATGGAATCTTAAACTTAGCACAGCTGTTAGGACATACTGGGCTTCTGCTGGAAAAGGCTAATTCAGGGAAGAAATGATTAGTAGAAGTAAACCTAAATCTGGGACACATTTGTCAGAAAATATTGTATTTCTGATAGAACGAGGAATGGTGAGGATCACAAAGAGAGAGAGACTGAGAGTTAAGATAGGCACATCTATCAAACCCACTTTATAGGACTTGAGGGAGGTAACTAAACAGACTCCTGATTCTAATGTTAGAGTGGACTTGTTTACTGAGACAAACAGTTATTGTACCAAAAAAAAAATTCTAAAGGAGGGTTATATGGAGAAGTGATTCAGCTATTGGTAGTCCCAAGGACCTAAGTATGGTTACCATACACATGATATTTCTTTACAGTCCATTTGGGCATAAAATATACAAAAAGGAGGCTTATGCAAAATTTTTATTGGTCTGGTATTACAAAATATATGAGAAAGTGCTGCAAGACACGTGGGCAGTATCAAACAAGTTGCCATGGCAAGAGACAAAGGTACGACTGCTCTGGTATCATTACTTCTCATAAATAAGCCATATCAGAGGACAGCCATTGACATTGGGAGACTGTTTAGTACCTCAATAGACAAGAGGAATATGTTGAAGGTGACAATTTTAGTAGATAACAAAACAAGGAAAGAGAAGACGCTGGAGCAGAATACTACAATGAATAAACTTTACTGTAAAAAAAACCTTAAGTGCTTTCTTTCATCTGTTAATATAATGGACTTCATCAAAACAAAAAACAAGTTGTGCACACAGTTTAAATACCCCAGTAAACCCTCCCCTAATTAATCGATTGAATAAATAATTAAGCAACTAAAACAGTAACCATGGTTTCCATATAAACAAGCTAAAGTACACAGTACAGCAGCAAGCAAGGCAATTGCACCAAACCACTAACCAAAAATACAGCAGAAAATGCAATAAATATATAAAAATGCAAACTAAAAGCTGCTTACTTTTTTCTTGACACAAAGGAATATTTTTATTATGCACATACAGGTTCATGAGGTTTTATAATATTGTGGGTAGTAACATTTGAGGGTTGTTACAACAAATGAGTTTTAAACAAGATTATTTTTAATATTTATACACACATATTTGTTCTATAGTTTTGATATATTTATTGCATTTTCTGTGATATTTTTAAAAAGCTTCCGAGTTTAATAGGAAGTTTGAAAAAAAATGTTTTAAGTTAAAGCAAATTCATTTTTTTCTTAAAAAGTGGTTGTTGTGAATCTTTTAGCATGTAAAATGCATAGGACATATGAAAGGAAAATATGAATAGCATTGAGTATGTGACTGCTTTCATAGAATAAAACTGTTTTAAATTAACGCAGCTTCACAAATATGCACATATTTGCACTGCCCCCCACCCAACACTTACACACATAAGAGATTGCAAAGGCAGGAAAAACATCAGTTCACCTTTAAACTAAACAGGAAGGGCAGTCTTGGTCTCATAAACAGAAAAAGGAAGCAGCTGCATGTGCATGCATTTTTTGTCAAAGCTCAAAATGGATTCCATTTTGCCAGTGCAGATTATGCAATTAATTTTTTAGAGATAGAAATTCAATATACATTTTAAGCTATTGACAGAAACAGATGCAGCCAAAGTACTGGAAGTCTTCATTATGTCATTTGTCTGTTTAAACCCATTTATTTTATATTTTCTTTATGCAGGTTTATTGATGCTTATATATTTGATCAAATACAGTAATTCATTTTATTTATTTCAAGTTATGAGTTTTAATATTTAGTTTTAAATGCAAGAATGGTACACTAATAACTGCATATAAGATAGCTAATGATATAAGTCAGTATATGCATTTATTATAGTTTAGATATCAGAACATCTATTTATGCATCAAAAAGTATGCCCCTGCAAATGGCCTATGGACTCAGAGAAAAATTACTGTCTGTAATACTTGTCACAGGCTAAAGTAGAAGCCTGGGCACTATATGGCTAGTTGGGGGGGGGGGTGATTTGGGAGAAACTTAGGCCAGTCACATTCCCTGTGGAGAAAGGGTTAAATGAGAGTGTGAGTGAAATAATATTGCTTCATCTTTTTCTGTAGAGTCTGAGGAAGCTGTCATTACATATAAATGTAATAGAGAAAGCAGCTCGTTAAAACTTATTGGGCTCATGCAGAGACATGAAGACATGAGAGAGCAGCTCCTTAACCACTGCGCCTTGTGGAGAGCAGGTCATTCTTAGAAGAGATCATTAGTAGGACAAAGGTATCATGAGTTTCAACTGGCTGCAAGAAAGCCATTATTTGCACAGTGGTAGCATTAGGGTCAGCAGACAGCCAATACAGCTAATGGCCAAACTGTAACACTATTTTGTAGAGTTACTGATAGAAGAGAGTCAACTCTCCAGTCCTGAATAAGATTATATAAAAGTCATTCTTGTGAAATGAAATAAAAATGTTGCCTCTTCAATTACCCCTTAAGTGATCAGACTTATGTGACAGTAACCATTAACTGGAATATGATCAATGTTCTTTGGTTTGTCACTGAGTCTGTCATTCACACAACCAAGCAGAGAATTACTTCTTGCTTTACTTGGAATAAACTGCTGGGTCTCCTCTTTAATGTCCATTGCATCACTTTGCATCACTCAAAATATAATCCCATGGTTAAATAGTCCAATTATTCCATTGTCCATCAGACATTATTCTATTGTAGTTCATTTTCTAATTGGAAAAGGCTCACATATAGCATGAACTGAATCCACTATTAAGTAATCATTTATGTTCACTTGGCTTCTAATTATGCAATGCTTTCTCTTATATGAACATTTTAGCCAGATTGTAGTTATGCATTGCATTTTGCAGATTAGGAAAATCTCAATTAGCTATTTTGGGATGACCAGAGGTAATGTTAAATATATTGTTCTCATGCAAGCTTTACATGTTGTTCCCTGCTAACAGATAAAATGAACAAATAATAACATACAAGGCCATATCAAACCCAGATTTGATGAATATGCTTCACCTCAAAAAATCTAGATCCGTCAGAGCCACAAGGGCGGGAGACTTAAACCTCGACACGGCTATTAATAGGACGCGCTGGAGGGATAGATTCATCACCCAAAGACTCCCTATGCTGTGGAATAAAATCCCGGTATATGGGAGGCAGAGCACCTCGCTGGCCTTGTTCAAGAGAAATCTTGACCAATGGATGGGAGATCGCAGATATACCCCAGGGATTACCTCAGTGTCACTGCTCAACAGAGGCACAGCAAAATAATGGGTATAGTTCCCCATACTAAAGGGGTGGCGTAAGCCACAAAACTATGGGCTAGGCTTGTAAATGCCCTCGGGCAGATAGCCTAGTATGAACCTATGAACCTATGAACCTATAATTGGCTGTTTCATACTGCTGAACAATAGTCATTCCCCGGGATTCACGAAGGCCGATTTTCTGTGCAGGAAAGTGTAGGAGCTCCTGCATGAAAAATGGCCGCCGAGTGATCCAGGATAGTGCTGTTTTCACGTGCACAACCGATCCTACACTGTTCCTGCATGGAAAACCGGCAAATATGCAAATCACCTCATTTGCTGGGGAAAACCATGCAAATGAGGTGATTTTGCAATTCAGCAAGCTGCCAGGTCTCCGTGCTAGAACAGTCTCATAGCAGAAATGAATTTGGCCATGTAAAAGCATGTATTATGTTTAATACACATGCCAATAGCCAAATATAAGACCAAATATAAGACCACTGGCATTTTTCTTTTAAGTTAAACTTTTTTTTTTTTTGGCTGATCTCAGCCGTTTAAGCTTAGGGCAGCAGTGTGCAAACGGGAACGTGCCAAAAAATAAAAAAATAAAAATAAAAAAGGCAATTTTAAGTTAATTCTGCATTTTGCTATTATAGGCAATGGCATGCAGACTGTAAACAATACCAGAGAGCACTGGTTGTCAAGGGGAAAAGGTCAGTTTTAGTGCAGTAACTAATGACCTACACACTGGGGTATGCAAATGAGGGGAGTTACACTGACTCACAGATGTCTTCAAAGTGTCAGCTTATATCTAACCGTGTAGGTGCAGCAATACAAAAGTACAAGTCTAAAAGCTAGATGACTTCATAAGGGGGTGTGTCATGCTTTCTGTATGCTCACTGGAGCTCTGTGGGCTGTGTTTGCCCTTAGCTAAGCACAGCTAAGAAAGGCGGAGTGTCAGATGTGTCTGAGCAGTGTATACATAGCCTAAACAGGTGTGCATGCCGCGCACCAGGTTTTAAACATAAACAAAAAAAAAAAAAAAAGAGGAAATGGCAACACTATTTACATTTCAGCACTGGGTATGCGCGGCATGCCTCGGGGTTTAAATAGGGAGGAACTGGGAAGGGGAAACACCAGTAGGAAGGCAATCCAGGAGAACTAGCATAACTGGCAGGTGGAATGTATCAGAATCAGCCAAATACACATGCAGCAGCCCAGCATGCTACTATAAAAAATGCAAACACTTCTTTCAGACTGGATGCAGGGGAAACAGCAGTAGGAAAGCAGTCCAGGAGAACTAGCATAGCTGGCAGGTGGAATGTATCAGAATCAGCCAAATACACATGCAGCAGCCCAGCACACTACTATAAACTATGCAAACACCTTGCAGACTGGATGTACGGGAAACAGCAGTAGGATAGAACTAGCATAGCTGGCAGGTGGAATGTATCAGAATCAGCCAAATACACATGCAGCAGCCCAGCACACTACTATAAAGTATGCAAACACCCTACAGACTGTTTTTTCCCACAAACTCTACACCACTGTTGTACACAGACGGGGGAATTTTAACTGGTAGAACTAACTAAATATGTTAGAGGCTGCTGCTGCTTTACTCTATCAATATGTGCTAGAAACTGAGGGTGGTGAGGAGGAGAATATTGACAACCGACACACAGTGAGGAGGAGGAGGGTACAGACCCAGGGTAACCTACCAGGGCCTACATGAGCTGGAGATAGTGGAGCACTATAGGGTGGACAGGGACATTCTACAGAAAATCGCTGAGCTGTGCCGGCCATGCCTCACACACAGAACTAATACAGAGGAACCCATCCCAGTGGATACCAAGGTATGTGTAGGCTTAAGAATACTAGCCACAGGTACCTTCCACAGACCAACTGGTGATATCATGGGGTCTCGCAGGCATCAGCATGCAGGTTACTCAAGAAGTTCCTGGATGCCATGACACCACATGCCAATGATCGCATTTAGTTCCCCACCACCTGTGAGGCGTTGACCAAATGTATGCTTCTCTTCCACTGTATACCAGAATACCCTAAGGTACTTGGTGCCATAGACTGCATGCACAGCCACATCAAAGCAACACCCAGTGAGTGGGGTAGGGTCTGCATAAACCGCAAGGGCTTCCCCTCCATCAACTGCCAGGTCGTGTGCAATGCCCATGGCATTATCATGAATGTGTGTGCTAGCAGCCCTGGAAGCTATCACGACTCCCACATCTGGCATTGCTCACAGCTCTATCAGGCGTTTGCCAGTGGGGACATTCAATATGGCCATCTAGTGGGGGATGCTGGCTATGCACTGGAGCCATGGCTGATGACACCCCCTCAGAAATGCACACACACCCGAACAAGAACACCATACTGAGGCGCACACACAAACCAAGATCATTGTAGAAAATGTGTTTGGGATGCTCAAGTCACAGTTCTGCTGCCTTGACATATCCGGTGGAGACTTGCAGTACTCTCCAGCTACATGTACACAACTGTTCATAGTATGTGCCATGCTACACAATATGATCCTGCGGAAACATTTGCAGCAGGAGCAGCATGGGGCAGGGCCACAAAGCCCCCCACCATTGACAAGGCCAGCACAGGCGGACTCGGAGGAGGAACATCCTGAGCCAGCCCCTGTAGGCAGAAGGAGGCATGCCCAGTATGCCCAGGCCTTGGCAAAGAGGCACCCAGGGACTGATACCTCTCTCTGACTTGGACATATAGTAAAAGGGATGCCAAACATGACACTACCTGTGCTTTACCATGTATAGGGAGTGTACTACGTGCATCCAACATAGTCAGGCCTCCAGCACCCCCCTCAATTCTGGCCCAGCAATAAAGTAAGTCACCCTTCCTATCAATTACTGAATAGATTAGTATGTTCTCATAGTTGTATGTATGATATGGACACAAGCATGCAAGGAAATTGGGTGGGTGAATGCGATAGCAGCAGACAGCTATATGGGACAACAGGAAATTCACAACAAATACTGGTGTCTACATACTAGGCAGCAATACAGAAGGTGACAACCTCCACCGCAGTACATGTCATGGCCCAAATAACTGTGGTTGTCAATAGGACACACACATGGATGCCAGTGAGGGTCATATACCCACCACCAGCCTCACACAGCTGGACAGGTGTAGGTGAGCATAACGAAAGGCTGGGCTAAGGCTCCCAAATGATGGCAATGGTGAACAGCCCCCCACCAGACCTACACAGACATACTACAACAGGTCTGGCAGTTGCATTCTAGTTCTGAAGGGTAAGAAGTCTGAAACTGAAATTTATGCCATTAAGATCTAACGTGTATTCTACTGATATGCCTCCTTTCTGCATGATAGGTCACAATACAATATGAAATGGAAGCCAACAGAGTAACTGAAATACCAGTACAGTCATTGCAAATGTTTAAAGTCTGCAGGTGTGCACCCATCCCCCGACAATCACATGTAGAAATGCAGTAACAGATGGCCTGCAGCATTCTCAAATGGTCTACAGTCCTCTGGCAAAGGCCCATGCGTCACCCATAGTGCCAGTGTACGGAATGTCAGGCGGTCCCAACTAACAATCTAACACAGTAAACAGAAAACAAATGCAAGGCCATGTTGACAAATGCCAGTAGCATGCCTCCCCATGTCCTACTGCAAGGACTGTTTTCCAGGCTATAAATACTACTGGGATAAAGGCTCGGCTATAGGGATACCATTGATATATTGCTTACATAATGTTAGGAAGAGGGGAACATAACAGAGCGGGGTGTAGAAACATGGGTGTCACGGAGTGTGTGAAGTCTGAAACACTAATGTCCACCCATACCACTCCCTGACTGCAAACCCATGAATGAATAGCCACAAAACTGCTTGTAAACCACAACGTGAAGGTAAACTGACCAGATATACGAGTCCTGCCTCTGGATAACATGGGTGTATTTGTACAGCTGAGAGGTATGGCCACAGCAGGATATGGGCCATTCCATGCAGCTGAGAAAAGCACAAGGAGGGGATCCCCAGCCAGCATACTAACAAAGTGCTGGGCCATTTACACAGAACCAGCAGTCCATTGTCTGCAGCTACCCTTCTACAATGGCAGGTTTGTGCCAGAATGTGTAGTCTATATGCCTCAGAATATTGGTCTCAGTTCCTTCAGCCTGTATTTCCCTAGTAAATAACTGTGAGCAAAGAATGATAACTGTCAGTAGTTGATGACATGATACATCACAGTGTAAAACAGTACATATGTCAGACAATCTATGCTACAACCAAACATGTCACAAAAGCAGCACCGACAGCAGTAGTTACAGTATCCCCCGTATGTTATGCCCGTATTGGCAACCTATCTACAGAGATCCTGCAGAAACAGTTTGCAAGGTGAAGCTGTAGCACACAAAACCCTGAACTGGAGTCCAACCCTCCCTGGAATGGATGCACACACTCATATAAAATGTCATACTGGGCATGCTCCTACACTTTGAGAAATGAAGCCCATGTCTCACAACACAGTGGACTACAGATATTGGTTATTCACACCTATCTGTGTATGCACACCAAATTGTACACCTTTGGTACTTCACACACACACACACACACACACACACACACACACACACACACACACACACACACACACACACACACACTGGATAGGAATACTCACATATATCTAAGGCCAACATAATATAATATGTCAAACATACACACAGAGACATGGGGAAGAAAAAGACAGACAGAGAAAATCCCATTATGAAGTCTTTCCCACCCAGTACACATCCCATTGGCCTATATCACATGATGTGCTGATGTCATTCACTGTAGAAATACCTTTGGTTATCCCCCAGCCCTATAGTCTCAGTGGTGCTTGTGATAACTGTGTGACACTACAGTCCAAATAAGTATTCATGTAGCAGTTG
This sequence comes from Protopterus annectens, assembly GCF_019279795.1. NCBI lineage: Eukaryota > Metazoa > Chordata > Ceratodontiformes > Protopteridae > Protopterus > Protopterus annectens. The sequence continues at coordinate 996,678,456 of NC_056739.1, read as the reverse complement.
TAATCTCAGTCTTGTCAAATGTTAAGTTGTGTGTGTTTTGAGATGAATGTCATTGAAGCCATTCACACACACTAAACTTCCCTTATCCTTCCTTCAGCACTGCTGCTGATGTCACTCACCTTCAAAGATACCTTTGGACAGTTCTCCACCATATAAGCTCTGTGGTGCTTGTGACAACTGTGTAAAACTATAGTGTAGCAAGCTAGTTAAGATAGTTGGTCCTGGCAACTGTGAAAATGTTTGTGCGAGAGAGTGTGTGTGTGTCTTTGTAGCTACCTGAGTTTGTGGTCATTCACACTTACTACACTTTTCTTGCTCCTCCTTTAGCACAGTTGCTGATGTCACTCACCTTAGAGGTATGTTTGGAGAATGCTCTACTTATAATCTCTGTGGCACGTGTGATAAATGTGGAACAATGTAATAGCAGTAAGTACATAGGTAGGGGTTTGAATCTCATTTCTGGCATGTGTGTGTGCATGTATCTACATATATATGTCCCTACCTTAAAGATTTTGGCCCCACTTACACCCAATACACTTCTCAGTGCCTGACTTTAGCAGCCCTACAGATATCATTCACCTTAGAAGTACCTGTTGGAAACCCTAAAGCATGTAAGGTCAGTGGCGTGTGTGGTAAATGTGTAACATTATTGTCAAAAAACATAGTTAGATAGAGGTTTGAGCCTCACTCCTAGCAAATGTAAATGTGTGTGTAGGATAAAATATTTTGTGAAATCTCTCATCCACTACATCACCCAATACCAGTATTTTCAAGGGCTGGTGATGTTCCTCACCTTAGAAGTACCTTGGGACAACATCCATTCTATAAATTCCGTGGCATGTGTGATAAATGTGTTACACTGTAGTAGTAATACATAGCTAAGTAGGGGGTTGAAACTCAGTACTGGCAAGTGTGTGTTTGTGTGTGTAATAACACAATTATTACATTGAGGATCTAGTATATGTCCCAATGTCGACATTACAAGGCGAACAGTTGTCAAACACCGTAGATGTTGATGTAGACAATCCACAGCCCTAAATGTCTGGTGCCATGTGCAATGACTATGTGACAGTATGGATTAGTGAACAATATAGGCAACCATTCTAATACTCGGAGACCACTCTCCACCCATGGATCATACACAAACATACTTGTCTAGGCAGCAACCACTATATTGGTAGTTCTCCTGCAAATTACCTCACAGATAGTACCCACGGTGTGATTTCAGTGGACTGCATGCCTGTTGACCACAACAGAGTCACTGACTTCAGAGAGTACTTTGATATGGTACATCTCCTGACTGATTGTGTGTTATCCAGCAAGTAAAAGGACATAGCACCCTGTTCCATTCCCTCAGTAGCCCATCCAATGTGTACAGTGGCTCTTTTGTGATGTACACCACTGGATACCTGCAACAACTGGAGAGGTTGCAAATGTACCTCACAAAGGGAATACCATGCCTTATACACATGCCCTGTATGGACAGACACCAATAACTCCAATGAATCCCCTTATCATACTGACTATGTAGGTGCAATCACTACCTCAGTTACATAGCCAGGTCTCACCAAATGAGGTCAGGAATGCTACTTCTGAAGATAGTAATCTGTCCACACGACATGCCCCAGAGACCCGAAGCACAGTTCCACACTTCAAAGAACATGCATGCGGGACATATGCACAACCCAGACACTGTCCATGTTATGGAATATAACTCACATACATGTGAAGCAGTGCACATCACTGGCCACCCACAATAGAAATCTGGATGAATAGATGGGGAATATAATACCCACTCCTCGGGTCCACTCCAATAACTATACTCCTGAGCCACACTGGAGACTATTTTCATGTGGTCCAATGCCAAGGTATTCCCTTGGGCTAGCCTTGTAGAGCCTTCAGGCCCATTCACCTACTACACACCTATGAAACAATGAACCTATGGATTTCAGTACTGCCAAATGTGTGTGTGTGTGTGTGTGTGTGTGTGTGTGTGTGTGTGTGTGTGTGTGTGTGTATATGTGTGTGTGTGTGAATAGTAATCTCAGTGTGTTTGGATGATGAATATTCCCTGTGTCTGTGGTTATTAGCAATCAGAGGTATGTTCAGAGTACAGCACGTACAATTCTCCATTCTACAACAGATGCTGTAAATCAACATACCTATGTACAACCTTCAGCTCTACAATCTGTGAGGCATATGCAGTGTTACAGACCAGGGATTTCTATGCACATATTGTACCCTGCCTATGACATGGTGGATGTGTTACCAAACTGCTATACCCCATTGTCTTGCTACAGGGCCACATCCTGGTGACACACAGATGTCTAGAATGGAAATGGGATACAGCATGTGAGAACACATTCAGTCAGCAATTTACTTGTGGGAGGATAGAGGGGTAAAGCTGCCACTGAATGTGTTGCCAAGACTGTGGCCAATATCTGTTGTCTCAGGATAGGTATTAGCATTGTGCAGTAACTCACAGCACTTGTGTTTAATGCTGTGGAGGTTGTTGCTGTAACTATCAAAGGCTATTGTGACTGTCGTCAGTGTCTGCTGCATGTCTGCCATCATAGATGCCTGTAGGGGATTCCATGAGAGATCCAAAGTTGTGTCTGAGGCTAATAAGTGAGTTCAACAGTCATGGGATACCACCTTTCTCTGCAACAGTGTCCACCTTCTGAAGTTCAGTTTAGTAATGGCAGGGGACCATCACATTGTCTCCCAGTGTTTGGAGGACAGTGTCTGGGTTCTGTTGGCTATGGCTAATACCATGCATTCATGTACCTGTTTGTACAGTGCATATGTGTATGATTCCACAGTCATGCAAGTACTTCACATTGCCATGGGTGAGGTGAAGACATCCACCACTGTTTTCATGGCTGCAAAGTCAGCTTTGGAGAGGTTTTGCAAGGTGGATACCTTTGTGGGGGTGTGTGTGGCTGACATGTGGAGTTCTATGTTGATTAGAGCCTGTATGAATCTCACCATGCAAGGATTGACATCTGTGGATAAGCAACAGTTCAATATTTAAGTATTCAACACAGGTCAGGGTTGTTGCATCCTCTACTGGGGGGGGGGTCAGTATGAGCTGGTCCAGGGCAATGGAAATGATGAATCCCAGAAGTGTCGGGCCACTGTATGGCACTTGGCTACTTTCCCCAGGTGATGGAGGGGTAGTTGAAGATTCATACTATGTCAGTGTTACATTGGACAATCATAGACGACAGGGTGTTGAGAAATGTGCATTGACTGTCTAGGGACATAGATGTGGACCCATAGCAGGCTATGGTCTGGATTGCACTATTAGCCCAAGGAAGTTGTACCAGAGGTATCTCCAATGCATCATGATGGGATACTAGTCTGGAGGTGTTCCTAACCATAATGAATATGGAGACAACACCACCTGTGGAGGTGTGGTGTGGTCCATGTTAGGGTGTTGACAACTGTGGAATGCATCATAGCTTGATACTGCAGGTCTGCTGTCTGCTGCTGTGAACTACCACTCCATTAAAGCAGACATATGTCCTCCACTCCAACTGCTATGGGTGACTGCATCCTGACAGTTAGATGTCTACTGTTGAGCAGCATGATCCTCAGATTGCATACATGTATAGCTGTTGTGGTGGTAATAACATTAGGAGCACTGTCTAATAAGGCATCATAAGGGTGGCAAGACACTTAGCCAGTACCTGGAAACCCAGCGGTGACAGATCTGTGGCAAGTCACTGGGTTCTGTCAATCATGTCATTCCAAGCAGAGAGGTACTGGATCTCCTGAGAACGACACATAACACATAAGTCAATGTTGCAGTTAATCATCAGTTGATAGTACCGCAGCATTATTCTGGGTGATAGGGGTACACTGCCCAAGGCTACTGTCACACCTGCCTGAACCACATAATCAGAGAGTTCAACCATGTCTCTTGTCATGTAGTCCAGGGAGGTGTGTCCCAAGTCATTCACATCCACATGGATACAGAGTGATACTTGTAGTTGTTGTGGAGTGCTATGACTGGCTGTGTCATGTGTTGGATGCTGGCATGTGATAGATATTTGGTTGTCACCTGCTCCATATTCATCTTAGTGAGTGGGATATGTGTGTACCTCAGTACTGAGTTACCCATGATCACTGTATTGTGCAAGGTGATTCGCCTTAGGAGCTTAGGTTGAGGGCCACACTGTAAAGGTTAAGTATGTGTCCCTTGGCATGTGCCATGTCAAGGTGTCTGAGTGGGTGTCTGTCTTCTGGTCTGTGCTGTTTGGGTAAATGTCCATTGAGTGCGTCTGGGAAGGTGGGTGTGTGGCTTTTCATTGTATGTCATGGCTGTCAAAGTTGGTGTCATGGTGAGCTACATGTTCCACATGGTGTGGTGCAGGTGTTGATCGTATCCTCTTGACCTGTTAATCCAGTCTTTGCTGGAGAGTGAATATGTCTACATTGGGTGATATAAGGGTAACTCTCACAGGTCTGAGTGTTTGGAGTTTAGAGGGAAGGGTTGTCTTTGTACGTGAGGCAGTTGCAACAGTGCTTCAGAATGGACAAGTGCTCCAGGTTAGTGGGTGAAAGCACAGATAACCACCCTTCAAACATGCCAGGAGGGGCGGACATAACTAGTAAGTACTGGGGCTACATCTGTGATGAACTAGTACTGCTGACAGTCCCCAGCTGTGCCACACTTCTTGATAGAATAACCTTGTGAATTGCCAAGCCATAATGCTAATTGAAGTGCAAGACAGGAAGAACTAGCATGATGTACAGGTGGAACAGAAGGCAGACTGTCTGCCACTTGTAATACTTTACCACAGCTGTGCAGTTATTAGCATCTCTGTAGCACATGCGATAACTGTGTGACAGTATAATAGACATACCTAAATTGGCAGGAGTTCTAATCCCAATACTGGCAATTGTGTGTGTGAATCATGTACTGTCTGGCTTATATCATTTTTGACTTGTGTACCACCCTTTACACTCTCCTTCACTCCAATTTAGTAGTCCTGTTGATGTCATCCACTGTAGAAGTTCCTTTGGAATAGATGGAAATGTGTAAGCTTTGTGGTGCGTCTGATAACTGCATAGCACTATAGTAGGAATACCTACATAGGCAGGAGTTCTAATCCTAATGGTAACAACTGTTTGTGTGTGTGTGAGTATAATATCTTGTGTGGTGTAAACCATACATGGCTGGTGACCACCTCTTGCTGCCATTACTTTATATAGTGTTGTAACAGCATCTCTCTCAGATGCAGCAGGTTAAACCATTGTACAGTCCTTTGTACAGATGTGTCTGGAATATCCCTATGTTTGCAACCTATATGTGTTGGAAGTAGTCTGTGTGCCTTAACAATGCCCATATATGTGATACTATAGCCAAATAGGCCACAGTGAGTGTACTGATGCGTATGGCAGCATGAGGTATCGTACCTGACTGAAACATCATGCTGATACGATGTCTGCTGCCCTCACAGGTGGCCAGCCTTGTAGGAGCAATACACGAGTCCAGAAATTTGGTTTTACAAGTGAACTGTTCCTGTTATGGGTCACATTAAAGGCTGGAAGAGATGTGGACTATCATATTGTAGTCCTAATTAGTATGTAACAGGAGCACCTTGCATCTTAAGAGGGGTGTGTAAACAATTTATATCCGCTGTATACCACTAATGTGTCACACTGGCCCTACCTTAGGCCACTTGTCCTGCCCATTTTGCTGGCCTCTGTCCAGATGTCTTGGCAATGACAAGTTGTGAGGTATGCTACAGGAATGCTGAATTAATGTCAGAGTAGCCCCAGTGGTGACCACTGTGAGGCAATACAGTTAAGCCCAGCACAAATGAACATGCATAACAAGCAACATAGCTATTACATAAAGCAATATAGCTATTACTGATGGTTGTGTGTAAGGTAAATTGCATGCGCTTCACATGCCTGTGGTACTGCCAGGCAACAACAGAACAATGTCATACTCACCAGCTTCAAGCTGCTGTCCCAAATGCAGACTAGATGGTCCTGGGTAGTTGTGAGAGGGAGTTATTGTCAACAGATTCACATGTGGCCTTGCTACAGTATGGATGCAGCATGTCCACACATCTACAGAACTAACTGCAATAATACACAATGTCCTGTCCTCACCATAGATGTGCACCTCTGTGCATTAGAAAACCCCATCCACAACTGCAATCGGACCTGACACATGCATGTAGATACAATACAGATACACGGATGTCTGGCACATTATTGTAGTAATCTCCACTGGGCCCTTACCTGCATGCTTCTCGTCTGGTGTGTGTGTGCAACCCACCTCAACAATGCTTCCCTCAGCATCATGGCTTGTTCGTTGGGTGTGTGCCTCAGGTTTGATGAGAAGCACCTCGGTGGGTGGCAGTGGAGGCTGTATGGCTGGGCCTTCATCTGTGGCTAGCTGGTCCATCGCTACAGCAGCAGCCCATTGACGGGCATGGCGGATGAGTTCAGTGGCCCAATGCTGTACATGCTCATATGTTCTGCTGTGCAGGCCGGCATCATTTACCCTGTGGACCACACTGTTTCACAGGTCGGTCCTCTCCTGCACATCTTCTGCTCTCAGTCCAAATAACAGGTCATAATGTCCAGTCACATATTGGGTGATGATGTCAGTTTCCTCAACAGAGAATACTGGTAGGTGAGCACTCTGCATGTTACCTGGAAGACATAAACAGGAAAAAGGTCACAGGACCTCATACGGTTGTCAAAATGCACATCGGCAGTGGTTATTACCTGCAAATAATCCACACTACACCAAAACCCTCCAAGCTATCATGGCTATAGAAGCTTGTATTGCACACTTGTCCCTGAGCTATCTTATTTCCCCCAATGTTAGACATTTTATTGCATAATCCTCTAATCTCCATTAATTTCTGTGTAGAGGGTTGACAGTGGGCATCTTCCATGTGGATGGTGTGTGATGGTGGAAGGTCTGTGTTTGACTGTGGTGTGTGATGGAGCTGTGAGCACATGCCTAAGTTCATGTAGGAGGCAGACAGTGATGTTATTATGCCCCATGGAGATATGCTGTTGTTGCCATCAGAATGCAATATGTACATGCTCACCATTGCTGAGGGGAAGAATGTGGTTGATGTGCATATCCCCCTCTGCAACTGGGGTGGACAGGGTGGTGATGTTCCCATCTAACCTGTGTGATGCAGGTTGCTTATATCCACGGCATGTGTGTATGAGGTGTCTTTACCCCCAGTACAGGGAGAATTGTGTTGTTTCCTCTGAGACGTACAACATATGTGGAGGCACAGTTGCAATTATCCTTGGTGGTGTGGATATGTCTGATATATAGTCATAGTCAGCCTTACAGGAAGTCACCTGTGGACTTACATGCTTGCTCAGATATAGGTGGACTTGCTTTAAGTTGTTGCCTGCACCTATGTGTCCCTGTACAGCCAATGTAGCAACCTATTATGTGGTTTGTATATTGCTGCTGTCCACCAAAGGGGATTACTTTACCTTGGTGGATGCTGGCTACACAGGTCAGGTACTGCTGTGTCCATATAGCTAGAGTGGATATAAAAGGTACACACCCCTGATACACTGCCTGGTATTTGTGCAACTGAAACATGACACCACAATAGCTCATTTCATAACAATTCCCACTTGTAGTGTGATCTATAGCCTGTACAATTCAATTGAAAACATAACAATCTGGTCTGTGAAAAGATATGGAAATAATACTCAGTACAATAAGCCAGTTGAATGAGTGTGCACAACCTTAAACTGATATGTTGTTTATGCACCTCTTGAGATGGTTGCAGCATTCATCCGTCTTGGTCTGGACTCTAACATCATGGCGCATCTTCACTTGGCAATAGTTGATCACCTTCCTAGAAACACCTTTGATTGTATTTCAATGGAATTGTACAGGTTAGGGGTCAAATTCAAGATGTGAAACATTATGAAATGATCTTCTGTGGTCTGATTGTCATACAGCACACAAACCTGGCATTTGCAACAGGGTTGTGTGTACACTTGTGATATCCACTGTATATAGGTGTTGATATAGCTGGTAGTGGTAGGCATGGACAGAGGGTCATAACACAGGTGGACACTTCTCTGAGTAATACCTGATAATCATGCCTACTGACACCCATATCAGTGTCAGGGCACTGCAACCACCAGTAGCTATACACATATATGTCTGTTGTATGCACTGATATTGATATTACACACATGTGCAACATGCACAACCTATTTACCTGGCTGCTTGAAACCCATGTGATTAGTTTTGTGCCTTCCATCTGAACATATGCATACATAATGTGCTCAGGGGGTACCTGGTATACATTTCTGTTGTATGGTAGTATGGCACATTGTATTTACAGTCTTGCTCAATCATACTTCTCAACCTGTTACAGCAGTATGTCTGGACAATGGCACACATAAATGGGTGACAAAAGGGACATCAGTATTGATACTGTATTACTACAGCTGCACCATACATTCATACGTTGACTGTACAGTAGGGTTTGACATCACTGTGATAACCTGGAAGATGTCCAACAGTCATAAATAGGTTATTATGTTACAATGTCATTGCTCACAGACCTGCCAATGGCTTGGCTGACATCACACAGGTATATGTGTATGTGACTACAGATATCAGTCACAAATGTGCTTATTGTCCTGCAGAACACTGTACAGTTGAATGTTATTAATGCAATATATCACATGCAGTTCAACACACATGTCTGCAACAGTACTTTACTGTGCACATGCCCTCTATAGGTTTCTCAGCTTTACAAGGCAAACATGTGTCATACTCATAATCACAGGTAACATGGATATGGAAAATATCCCATTAATTGGCCTAGCAGTGGCACAGTCACAACTGTTTGACAGACACCCCTATGGTTGTCATATATCAGCTGTCCTTTCCCAGGGTAAGTCAGGCTCCTGAGCTGTGATCCTACCTCGCAACCTCTCAGAGCATCACATCTGGACAAAGCCTAAAATGATGGGGGGGATAAATAGAGACAGACTTTAAATATTCCTGTTACAAACATAGGACGTTTGTAGAATGATACATTTTGCATTATGGTGAATATTCTTAAGGACATGGAGTCTTAAATTCAAGTGTTTGTCATTACTTGATGCCTTCATTCCACAGTTATTTGCCAAAAAAGTACAGATTTCAGGAGGAACAGACAAAAATATATGATGGTGAACTGTGGACATTCTGTGAAGATCTGTACAGTTGAGAGGTATGTCTGTGATATCTCCCACTGCAGAGAGGGCCTGTTGCTATGGCCATAGTAGCTGTTTAGCAGGACATTAGTACAGCAAGTCTTGGTGGGACATGTATTCCTCCAAACCATTTTTCCCATTATTACAGACCAATTACTACATTCAATTACTTGCTTAAATGTTCCACTTACCTTTTTTCTTTCTTCTCTTTTCCACTTCATATTTCATCTGCTATTTTTCTCTCTTTCCTCTCTCTCTCTCTCTGTGCAATACAGGGATACTGCTGGTTTGAATAGGTGGCAGCATGACTTTTATAGGTGATTCTCATGACCAGGTGATGGCCTGTGCTCCTATTGGGGTTCCCCACTTGCTAATTGCATGCAGAACAGCTGTGTAGTTTTTCCAATAGCCAATGTCATGGGAAAACACTCCTATAAATGAGTGCTCCATATGGGCGTTGGCCCTTTCCCTTACTCATGAGGAAGACATCCTGGAATTGTGTGAGCTACTACCTCTTACAGCAAGACTTGTGGAAACAAGCCAACTAAATGGTGGAGAGGATTCCAGACTTAGGGGCAGAATGTAAGTATTGCTGTTATATGTTTGGAATACTGCTAGTTTAACAGGGTTTGTCTGCACATGCTACTTCTGCATGGGTTTCAGTCTGACAAAGTTCTGTCTCTGCATAGCTCTCAACTGTAAGGCCATCCACATAATGGCCACAGGTTAACCTGTTATGTATGGGCTGTTTCCCCAGACAGGCATTGTCCTTGGCAAATCAGTAGCATAGTCTGGTGATTGCATTATGTAGATGGTAACAACCATTTGTTTTTCTGACTTTATATCCTTCAGAAAAGATATGTTACAACAAGACCTGTAACACCAGCAACTTTCTCAGTGTATAACAGCAGTATTTAAAGTATGGACGTGAATTTGGGCTTCTGTCCACCAATTATGTCAGGCTTTGTCCAGATGTCATACAGTAGTAGGTTGATAGGTATACTGGTCTGTCATTATTTAGTTATGTAATCCCTGCTGAGGGGAATGGCTGGGAAACATGTTGAAATCTGTAAATTCAAGAGGTTGGTGTATAGAGAATGCTCTTAGATACCTTTGTAACATATTTTATGCGGGGGGCAGTAACACATGTTTTAAAACTAGGTTGTGAGACATATTACTGATACAAAATATGACAGTTCTATAGCCGTACAGTTGAATAAATCTCACCATGGGGACAGTAGTGGGTCCCAAGGTACTGTTTTTGAAAAAGTCTGTTCCTCAGTTTGCTTAAACATTCATAAAAGGACAACTGTTATGTACAGACTCTCAGTGTATTACTATTAACCCTTATACTTTACCCTGTAGAAGGTTAAATGAGGAGTGTAATTGTAGACTATGTAAAAATCTTAATACATTACGCTCTTTAAGCAAACTCCTAGTTAGTATAATCAAGGCCAACAACTTGGCAGGGGATTCCCTGTTCTCAAACACTGCTGGAAAAGTTTGGAACCTACTACCTAATGAACTCACTTCACTCACCTCCGTGCCCCTCTTTAAATAAAATCTCAAAAGACACCTCAAATCTCATTGGCTATGCCCCTGCAATAACCCTAAGTCTGTGCCCTCTCCACTAATATTTTACAAGATCCTACTTTGTTTAATTAAGTTATCTCTTCTCACTACCTCTGACTGTAGAAATCATATCATAGAAACCTATAGGAACTACATATGAACATTAAGTATTATCTACTGCAAATTATTTCTTGTATCATACTGTTAAAACAGTTGTTTTACCCTGTATGCCATTTCTTGTAATATTTTTTTTCATTTTTCTATGTTACTACTACATTTAATGTTGTTTATAATCCTTATTATCTTGTTTAGATTTAGAACTGCTTTCTTATTTTTAGTGTTTCTAGTGGAGCTTTTCTCCCCGGGCCTCTACTGTAAATGGACATATATCCAACTAGACTAGCCCAGTTAACAAATGCAAAATAAATAAAATAAATAAAATTAGGTGTTAATTGCTTCTTGTGATTAAGATATGTACTTCTGGTAATGTTTATTCCTTGAAGGCTTTGGCCAAGACATCAGAGTATAATAAACATGTGTAAATTACTGGCGGGTTGTATTTTTCTTTGCTATGTTCAGACATTTTATTTGTTTTGCTAAGAGGTTGTTGTATGTCTGGCTATTGTGTATGGCATGTCATGATTTTGTGGCAGTGTACTGTTCACTTATTTATTTGGATTGTGTAGGGGGGCAGATGTGAGGGTCATGGCTGCTTTTGTATCCAACTGTGCATGCATGCTGCCCCAGTTGTGGGTGGTCTATCAGCCGCATATGTTTGTATGGGCATTTTGTGACATGCATGTGTGTGTATATATATATATATATATATATATATATATATATATATATATATATATATATATATATACATACATACATATATATATGGTTTCACTTCATAATCTCAAGTTTCAGCATTTTGAGACCATAAAGCCAAAACCGTACAAAACCGAAACTTCACAAACCCATAACCATAAACCTGAACACACAGCATACACCACACCACACACAAACCACAACACCCACAGCACAAAACAAACACACACAAAACAATAAAACACCAAACATGCAAATACCTACACAAAAGCAGGGGGGCAAGCCACCCTGCACCCTCCCACGTGGGGGACTGTGCCTCCCACATCCCCCTACTTATATATATGCTAACTCTGAGATCACACAAACAGTAGCAGACAGAACACTCATACCCAGACATTCCACAGTCCCTCATGCATGCACACACACTCGCACACACACACAGACACACACACACACACACACACACACACACACACACACACACACACACACACACACACACACACACACAAACACCAACACATCCAACATTAACCTACCTATCCTAACCTACATATACAACTTAAAAACAATCTAACACACACTCAAACTCCCACCCAAAACACTTAAAAAACAGTCACTTACCTTACACTCCATGCACATCCATACACCACATCAAACTGCATCCAAAGTAAACACCGTACGTCACATACCATAAAGCCATAACCGTGAAGTTGAGATATTTGAATTTGCGATTATGTACTTTCCACATTTTGAAATTTGGCTTTATAGTCTCAAAATGCTGAAATTCAAGATTTCAGCATTTCGAGATTATAAAGTGAAAAAGTGAAACCAGATATATATATATATATATATATATATATATATATATATATATATATATAGATAGATATATATATGTATGTATGCTTGTATGTAAAACTGCTTAACACAACAAAAATACCTTAAAAAAAATTTCAAATTTTTAACTAATTATCATAATTAACACCAGGAGTGGTCGATTAAGTGATCACCTGATGTATGTATAATGATATAAAATAGCTTTAGTTTTGATTGAGCAGTATCTTGATAAAGCCTGGTAGGAACCAGGTGAAAGCGCTTGATTAATTTTCCTGTTCTTATTCATTAAAGTTATTTAACTTCAATTTATTTCTGGTTGCATCACATCTGTGATCCTTGGACTGAGTGTTTCTACCTGTTTGCTTTTTACTTGGTTTTTGTACTCGTTTTCAAGTTAGTTGGATTAGTCTTAACACAACATTACTATTCAGATATCAGATCTTGTTGTGTGAAATTTTTAATATTAGTTAATCTCATGTCTTATAGAGGCACTAACTTTGTCAGATGAGACTTGATTGTTCAATGCTTTCAGTGGTATAGTTGCTATGCATAACCTGTGCACATTTCAAATCATACCATACCAAAGTAAATACAACCAGTATAGGGTTTTGAATTTTATTGACAGGCAGTTACAGTTTTATTTATATATAACCTATATGATACTATTACTGTAATATTGTCTGTTTTATTCTGTACAAACCATTCCCATTTTTAATACTGCCAGGTGACATTCTACTCCATTATATTTATTTGGTATGAATACTACAAGCTAGATTGTTACTCACCAGCCTCGCAATGCAGCCTTTGCAACCTGCCAGCATAGGCTTCCTGGTTCACAGCCCATTCAGCTGGAGCTGTAATGAAGAAACATTTATGTATACCTATCCATCACATGCACAGGCTGGACTTTGGTAAACAGTTATTGATATGAATACTTACAAATGTATCTATTTACTTTATTTATTTAATTTAGTTTATTTTATTTTACATTTGTTGACCGGGTTAGTCTGTCTGAGCAGAAAGCCCTTTCTCCGCAGAGACCCGGGGAGAAAAGCTCCATTATGTTACACGAAACAATTACAAACAGATAAGCAATATTCGTTATATAAAAGTTATTAAGCAGTTATAATTTACAAGACATGATGTAGTAAGTATGCAGTACACATGATGTGGCATGTATCAGAAGCTAAAGAAAGTAAGAAGCAGTAAATAGATGGGAAGAGAAGGGAAAGAGGTTACAAAAGCATGGAAGGTATGATGGTAAGTTGAATCAGGTCAGTACAGCTACTTGCTAATAGCTGTAAGGGGAATTCTTTAGCTTTTGCTAGGTAGTTAAATGAAAGGAGAAGTTAAGGAAGATTCAGGACAGACAGGAAGAGAGAGTGAGAATTGTTAAGAGGATAGGTTGGATGGAGGGCTGAGAGGGAAAGAAAGTTAAGGCAGCTGTGTGCAGTGGCATGACCAGTGACATACTGCCAGTCTTAGTGGAGCCCCAAACATTAAGTCCCTAAGGCAAGCAAATACACTTTCCAGGACTCTTGTAATAGGGGACTCCATTGTAAGATATACTGATGCCCCTTTAAAGAGGCTGAACAAGGAGAAGACAACTGTTAATTGCTTAAACAGTTGCTTATTTGGAGCCACAGTCTGACAAATCACACACATGCACACACACACACACACACACACACACACACACACACACACACACACACACACACACACACACACACACACACACACACACACACACACACACACACACGTCATTACGCCACAGGTATCAAAATTATTCCATCATAGTCCATATAGATGTAAATGACTCGAGATGTACCTCCCTGGATTATTTGAAGAGACATCTTGCTTTCAGACTGTGTGTCTCAGGCTGGTATGAGCCTAGCACTGAGCAGCATATTACCATCACCGAGGATGATACCACAATATGGGCAAAAATTTATTTCTTTTTAAATTCTGGGTTCTTGAGGTTGTTGATCCCAAAATTGCAAAGACAAATGATACATGTTAAATATTTATTTATTTATTTATATATTTTGTATATATATTCATTTTTATACATTTTTATACATTTTATATAGTCCGTGCACACTATGATGGGTATGTTAACCACCGTATGAGGTATTTATGAAATACCATTAGATTGGTGTTGGGGTAGGGTGCCGTATTGGTAGGATCCCTTACAAGCTCAACAATAATTTGTTTTGTTTGTTAGAATACAACATTTTTTTTTTTTGGTTAGACAAATCTGTACGTTTTATTTGTCTGCTTTAACACATAAGAGCTTTACTTTTTTTTTTGTTTGGAGGTTTTATTTGGAGCCTCGATATGAAGGGTCGGATGATGTGGCTGGGTCATTGTTGTGACTTGAGCATTTTTAGTTTTTTTTTTTTTTTTTTTTTAAACAATGCATTTTTATACAATATATTTTTACAAATATTATTTTTAATGCTTTTTTTTAATATTGGTTATTTGTGGATGTAGAATTTAAATTTGCTTGATACATTTTTGACAATACATTTGAGCACTATTATAACACTTTATAACTACAATATAAACTACCCAGACAAGCTGTTTAAGAATTTTTATAATTCTTTTTTTTTTTCGTTTTTTTTACATTCATTTTATACACATTCTATTTTTATATATTTTTTTTCATTAATGTTTTGGGGTGGGGGCATTATGTTATCTTTATTTATATTTTTATGCATATATTATTTATTTAAATGTAATAATACATACAACAAATTATGTGTAAAATGCATTTTATTTAAGTATAGCACATAAGACTATTTGAAGCAGCTTTGACTATTGATTGATGCTGATATATAAAATTATTGATTGATTGATGCTAGTAAAATTATTGTTAATTAAAAGATTTGAAGGATAAGTGTCTCCTCATGACTAACAACGAAGCTATAATAATTCAACTTAACTATTCTTTGGATTTTGTGTTGATTTGAATTTTTGCTTCAGTTGTGCTGTTTAAATTTGTGGATTGGTGGCAAGTTCCTAACCTACATTGCCTGCCAGTTTTACACCCAGAGGATTTGGCCATTTTTTTAGCATTTTATTTTTGTTATTGTTGTTGGTTAAAAATTTATTTCAATAACCGGCTGTCTTTCTAGTGTCATTCCAAGAGGATCCAATATTTGTCAGTTTGGGAACAGATAGTTTATAGACCACGTTGCTTTGTCAAGGATTGTCTGCATCTTTCCCTTCTAGGCTTTCAAATACTTGTTTGAAAACTTTATCCTCTGCTACACTGCCTTTTCTAGGCAATGCTAATTTGACAAACCTACCAACAGAGAAAAATTAGCTCAAGTGAACCTCAAGGTGTTACTGTTCAATGCCAGGAGCTTAAAGAAAAAGACTACACTCCCTCCAAACCCTCCTCACACTCGAGAATATAGACATCTCTGCAGTTACTAAG
This sequence comes from Protopterus annectens, assembly GCF_019279795.1. Lineage (NCBI taxonomy): Eukaryota > Metazoa > Chordata > Ceratodontiformes > Protopteridae > Protopterus > Protopterus annectens. The sequence goes on along the minus strand of NC_056739.1, from coordinate 996,662,555 downwards.
ACATGGTCTAAAGCAGCAGGGAGTACCCTGGCAGTGGAAGTCTTCTGTGCCTTCCACACTTTTAGACCAGTACCTGCACAGACAAGAGCTAATGGTGTCTCAAGATACTTCAATAACAAGTATACTTCTAGGGTGATCAAATCTGATGATGTGCTAGAGTTCCTCCATGTGCAGATCACCATAGACAAAATCCTGTACCATATCCTAGCCAGCTACAGGTTACCCTCCATGTCCTAAGAAGCTCACAATGCATATTTGGACCTACTAGAGATACCCATCATTCAAACTAACACCCTACTCATGAAAGACTTTAATTGCCCTCTGTAGACTGGGAATCCTACATGGCCTCAAATCTACAGGAACAGTGATTCCTGGACTTCTTAAATACAAACATCCTTGACCAAATAGTAAAAACACCTACTAGAGGCTTCAACACACTGAACCTCATGCATACCAATATGGAAGAATGCTGCACCTTGCCAATGTCTCATCTTTCCTGGTAAGGTCCGATCATAAAGCTGTCTCTTTTGAAATCAAAATCAACTTTGTAATTCCATTAAAACCGGTAACAGTTTGGAACTATTTCAAGGCAAATTGCTTTTTATTAAGTGATAGTTTGTCAGAATTCAGTGCCTCACCAAATCCAAAGAATACAGCAACTTATGGTGAATTGCTCTCAAAAACTATGTACAACCATGTCAATGGCTGCCTAGAGGCTGCTGTACCTACCAGAAGTAAGCCCAAGACTAGCTCCAGAAACAAACTGCCCTGGTGGCATCCCAAATTAAACAGGATATACACAAAATGGAAAAAAAAATATGGCAAAAATCAAGAAAGGTAATTCCCATAAAGACAGAAACTCTTTCATCAAAGGAAATTAGCAACTAAGAGGGCTAATTAGATCAAGCAAAGCCAAATGCAAGGTATAGATAGCCTCTCAGGTGAAAGATAACTATACGGCCTTCCACAGCTATGTCAGAATCCTCAAGGATAGCATAAAGCAATGTGCTGAAATGATGGTTAATGGTGCCACATTCACTGAGCCTGGCAATACAGCGAACCTGATAGAGGTCAAATTCAGTTCTAGTTTTATTCCCCTCTCACCCACAATCATCACCTCATGAATACCCACAAACATAATCCCTCCAGCTATAACTAGGAAGCATGTACTGGCTGCACTCACTAAAGCCAAGAACACAGCCTCAATGGGCCCTGATAACATCCCTGGATGCCTCCAGGATAGTCTGAAATAAGACTTTATTAGGACCCCTGGAATCATTTAACTATAGTCTAAAAACAGCTTGTCTTCCATGTGAATTGAGGACTGCTACAGTCATCCCCTTTCATAAGAGAGGGCCTTCAATAGATCCTGGAAACTACACACCCATTAGTCTGACTAGTCTTATTTGCAAAGCATGGAAAGAATTATCATGGAAATTATCAACAAGGACATAGGAGACCTCCAGACACTGGATCCACCCCAGTCTGGCTTTGTCAAAGGAAAGTCATGCTTACTAAATGTGGTGGACCTCTTTGAAAAAGATCATAAAGGCAATGAATGAGGGGAAAGTAGTGCATCCTGCCTACCTGGATCTGGCTACAGCATTTGATAAAATATCCCACTCAGGCATTGTCAACAAACTTATGGAACTAGGTATAAACCCCTTTATAACACACTGGATAGCTAGCTGGTTCATCAATAGGACCCAGGAGGTTGGAATATGTGAGGTCACCTCTACAAAGAGGGCAGTCATCAGTGGAGTCCACAAGGGCTCTGTGATAAGCCCACTCCTCCTGCCACATGCCAGGGACATCACCCTTCTGCCATGCTTCTTGGACGCAGTGGTCCAAGAACTCCCTTTTCCTCCGCTTCAAGTCAGCATAGACCTGCTCACCAGTCTGAGGGATGCCAGTGGCACTGGTGAGGTCACCAGTGAGACTTTCCCAGGCCTCCACTTTATATTGGGAGCCCTGGTACTGGTCATGGTCCTGCAGCAATCTCACATCATGGTTTTTAAAAGGTGTCCTACCATGACCTTGGACTCTTGTATGCCCCAGCACTGCTCCCGAAAGTGCATGCCCTCTCCAACTCCTGCCATACTGCCTACAGTGGGAAGCTACAACCAGTTATGAGTTGTATTTCCAACTGTGAGGTTTAAATATGGCCGATTTCCTGCCTTTTGCTGCAGTTGGATGGTTTTGAATATGCTGAGCTAAGCTAAGCTACGGGCAAACCTACTTAGCTAAGGTTGGCAGGGCTTAAAGGGGCAGGTTTAGCACTGCTTACCAATGGGCAACTCCACTTAGCTGGGCTACTCATTGTTTAGCCTTCATATTTACACAATGCTTACACCCGGTCACCATAGCTGTGCAATGCTTAGCATTGCTTATGTTTTATTTTATAGACTACCACCTGTATGGGATTAATTCATCATTCCTGACATATTATAAATTTGTTTACTTTCCCTGACATCCCCAATGTGCTTTCATTACATGTATTCTCTGGTTAACAAATATGTGTTATTTCCTACCTAATTATTAAAAAATAAATTATGTACTACTGTCACATGTAAAATGCTAATTGGTTTTACTGGGGATCAAACCAGGAACAACTACTTGTAAGGTGAATGCTCTAACCACTTTGTTATTTCCACATTGTTTTTTTTTGAGTATATACCTGTTTAGCTCATTATTATGTGCAAGGTAGGCTGAGCAGAGCTGTGCAATGCGCACACCCGCTCAGCTATGCTTAAACTTTATTGGGGACTGAAAAAAAAATGAAACTGTTGTGTTTTATTTTTGTACTGTAGGGGTATGCACATTGATTTCTGCAACATTATCTGTGGGGGCTGTGCCTTTACAATGGTAATGGCATGGCAGGCTTTGCATTTCAGCTATGCTCCATGGACGCTAACAGTGTCTCTATACCTCTCAACTGTACAGATTGTCACACACTGCCCGGATATTTGCCTTAGATTTTTGATCTATTTTTCATAGAATTGTGGCTTTCGGGTGGATTAGTGGCAAATCATTAAAGATTGTAGTTAGAAAATACTGACAGACATTTGCGTTTTAGACTTCGTACCCTTCAGCACATTCATGCTAATGCATAACCTATCAACTTTCTAAGTCTGTACGAGTCAGACTTCTTTGCTTTCTCCAGATTTCTTACTCTAAGAGGTTGAGAGGTATTCCGCGGGCACTCTCACTGCCATTACATTGCCGTACTGCAATTATGGAGTGCTGGGGGCATGTGTATTGTGAGTACTGCTCTCAGACAGACCCCTCTGCACTCATACACAGAACTGTGTCCATTTTAGAGCACAGCAGGGTGCCTTCATACATATGCATGGCGCGATGCCGTGCTGCATGGGAATGGTCCCTTCCATGCAGGAATAAGCTATTCCTGCACGGATGTTTGCTGAATTCCAGAGATTATCTTGTCTCTGGGATTTTGAGTGAATGATCAGAGAAAGTTACAAACAGGATTAGGAGAAATAATAGTTTGGAGAAGAAGTTATTTTTTACATAAATCAATGGAAATCATAGCCAGCAAATGAGTGCATGTCTAATAAAAATGTAATATTTTCTTCTATTGATCTGTACAAAAAATTCACCATTAACATGTTTTTGACTGAAGAAGTAGATGAGATTAAGTTGATTTATTTAAGCATACATTTACTGATTTACGATGCTTAGATAGGTAGATTGTATCAGTAAGGACCACTTTCAGACCTAGTGCAGACATGCAGAAATATAGTATCTTATTACCATTGTACACGTTTCATATAGTTATCAGTGTCTGACAGATAAAGTTTTTTGTGATGTCCCAATGGCAGTCATTGATTGCTTTCAGATATTGCTACAGAAAAAGGTATAGCTCATTACATCACTTATAAATGTCATGTTCACAGAAAACCTCTACAAACATGTTAATAGCTGCATAGAGGCAGCTGTACCCACCAGGAAGAAGTAGAGAACTAGCTCAAAAAACAAGCCACCCTGGTTGAATCACAGAATCAATAGGCTGTATAACAGAAGGAAGAAAATCATGACAAAAATTAGGAGGTGCAGCACCCAGCAGGATAAAACCACTTTCATCAAACTAAACAAACAACTCAGAGGACAAATTTGAGGTAAATTACACCTCCCAAGCCAAGGAAAACCACAAGGCATTCTTTAGCTATGTTTGCAACCTCAAAGGAAATACACAAACTGTGTATTTGCAAAAGGAGCCACCTATACCAAGCTAAAAGATATAGCAAACCTACTGGCTGACAAATTCAGCCCCAACTTTACCCCTCTCTCTCCCGCAACCTTCTCTCAGGAAATCCCATCAAATATAACTCCCACTGTTATTGCTAGGGAACAGGTCTTTAATGCTCTCTCTAAGGCCAAGAACCCTGCATCAGTGGGCCCAGGCAATATCCCAGGATGCCTTCAAAATAGCATGAAACATGACCTATCAGGACCTCTGGAATTACTGTTTAACTGTAGCCTCCAACAGGCTTCATACTTCATGAATGGAGAACAGCAACAGTCATCCCTCTGCACAAAGGTGGGCCATCTACGAACCCATAAGCTACACCAGTCTTATATGCAAAGCCTTGGAAGGAAATATCATGGAAATGATCAGTAATGATATGGCAAACCTCCAGACAGTGAACCCAACCCAGATTGGTTTCATCAAGGGCAGGTCATGCCTACTTAACCTGGTAAAATTGTTCACACTGCCTACCTTGATCTGGCCAAGGCATTGGGCATGATAACCTACTCTGGCATTGTTGACAAACTCAAGAGGTTAGGTACAAACCAGTATGTCACCCGGTGGATAGCCAACTGGTTCACAGTTTGGATCCAGGAAGTTATAATTGGGGAGTCCACCTCTACAAAGAGGCCAGTAACAAGTGGAGTCCCTGAGGGATTGGTCCTTGGACCGCTCCTTTTAGGCATTTTCTTCCCTGAAGTCAAGGCCAATGTCGGTGGTCTCTGGCTGACTAAATTTGCAGATGATTACAAGTTAGGATCTGTCATTGAATCCCACACCAATACAAATGTTCTCCAGGAAGGGCTGACACAGACAACTGGTGTCAGTCATGGAATAAAACTAAATGCCAAAAAATGAATAATAGTATCCTTTGGGAAGTCATCCACCCCTGGTAATGGACAACACACCCATTACAGTTGACCCAGTAGACAGGGACGTAGGCCACAGATAGACAGTAATCTAACCTAACACCAGCACATGCCTACAGTAGTAAGGAAGTCATTCTATGTTGTACAACTTGTAAACCAAAGTATGGCATCTAGGTCCAAAGATGTCATTGTTCTCATTGTTCTACTGTATTCGGCATTCATCAGACCTATCATTGAGTACAATGCATCCTTAGGTATGTACCTAACCTGGCATTGCCTGAAACTGGAATGTCCACAGAGGTTCCTCACTAAAAAAATATAGCGTGTAAGTAAAATGTCCAGTGCAGACTGCCTCAAGGCCTTATCCCTGAATTCTGTCTTCTACAGGCTGTTGAGGGTTGATCTATTCCTGGCATACAGGGCATTGTCAGACATGACTCTGATGGACCTCCTGCAAAACAAACTACCAGAATTACCCATTCTAAAGACTTAAACCTCACCTGTGATATAAATAGCATCTGCTGGAGAGACAGGTATGTATCCCAGAGACTACCTTGTCTCCGGAACAGGCTCCCCATCCATGTGAAGCAGAGCTCCTCCCTTACCCAATTCAAGAGTAACTTGGACAATTGGATGGGAAACAGGAAATTCATCCCTGGCTTGGCACCTATGTCTGTAATGAAACCAGGGAACCTGTAAATGGTTTATCTCCCAGGCCCCTGCTTGTAAATGGCAGATGAATGAATGAATTTTTATTGTCATAGTACTGTAGTCTGGAATTTTTCCTCAAATAAGTATATTGCGTTTCATGAAATATTCTTAATATATACTACCATAAGTGATGCTGCAACAGTGCTCCTCTGACAACCCATAGTTAACTGTTGTACTACCATTAAGTTTTTATAATATTTAACTGTGTTGTACCACCATTACTCTTTTATAATATTTAACTGTTGTACCAATATTACTCTTTTATAATATCTAACTGTTGTACTACCATTACGTTTTTATAATATTTAACTGTGTTGTACCACCATTACTCTTTTATAATATTTAACTGTTGTACCAATATTACTCTTTTATAATATCTAACTGTTGTACTACCATTATGTTTTTATAATATTTAACTGTGTTGTACCACCATTACTCTTTTATAATATTTAACTGTTGTACCAATATTACTCTTTTATAATATCTAACTGTTGTACTACCATTACGTTTTTATAATATTTATCTGTGTTGTACCACCATTACTCTTTTATAATATTTAACTGTTGTACCAATATTACTCTTTTATAATATCTAACTGTTGTACTACCATTACGCTTTATAATATTTAACTGTGTTGTACCACCATTACTCTTTTATAATATTTAACTGTTGTACCAATATTACTCTTTTATAATATCTAACTGTTGTACTACCATTACGTTTTATAATATTTAACTGTGTTGTACCACCATTACTCTTTTATAATATTTAACTGTTGTACCAATATTACTCTTTTATAATATCTAACTGTTGTACTACCATTACGCTTTTTATAATATTTAACTGTGTTGTACCACCATTACTCTTTTATAATATTTAACTGTTGTACCAATATTACTCTTTTATAATATCTAACTGTTGTACTACCATTACGTTTTTATAATATTTAACTGTGTTGTACCACCATTACTCTTTTATAATATTTAACTGTTGTACCAATATTACTCTTTTATAATATCTAACTGTTGTACTACCATTACGCTTTTATAATATTTAACTGTGTTGTACCACCATTACTCTTTTATAATATTTAACTGTTGTACCAATATTACTTTTTATAATATCTAACTGTTGTACTACCATTACGCTTTTATAATATTTAACTGTGTTGTACCACCATTACTCTTTTATAATATTTAACTGTTGTACCAATATTACTCTTTTATAATATCTAACTGTTGTACTACCATTACGTTTTTATAATATTTAACTGTGTTGTACCACCATTACTCTTTTATAATATTTAACTGTTGTACCAATATTACTCTTTTATAATATCTAACTGTTGTACTACCATTACGTGTTTATAATATTTAACTGTGTTGTACCACCATTACTCTTTTATAATATTTAACTGTTGTACCAATATTACTCTTTTATAATATCTAACTGTTGTACCAATATTACTCTTTTATAATATCTAACTGTTGTACTACCATTACGTTTTTATAATATTTAACTGTGTTGTACCACCATTACTCTTTTATAATATTTAACTGTTGTACCAATATTACTCTTTTATAATATCTAACTGTTGTACTACCATTACGTTTTTATAATATTTAACTGTGTTGTACCACCATTACTCTTTTATAATATTTAACTGTTGTACCAATATTACTCTTTTATAATATCTAACTGTTGTACTACCATTACATTTTTATAATATTTAACTGTGTTGTACCACCATTACTCTTTTATAATATTTAACTGTTGTACCAATATTACTCTTTTATAATATCTAACTGTTGTACTACCATTACGCTCTGATACTATTTAACTGTGTTGTACCACCATTACTCTTTTATAATATTTAACTGTTGTACCAATATTACTCTTTTATAATATCTAACTGTTGTACTACCATTACGTTTTTATAATATTTAACTGTGTTGTACCACCATTACTCTTTTATAATATTTAACTGTTGTACCAATATTACTCTTTTATAATATCTAACTGTTGTACTACCATTACGCTTTTATAATATTTAACTGTGTTGTACCACCATTACTCTTTTATAATATTTAACTGTTGTACCAATATTACTCTTTTATAATATCTAACTGTTGTACTACCATTACGTTCTTATAATATTTAACTGTGTTGTACCACCATTACTCTTTTATAATATTTAACTGTTGTACCAATATTACTCTTTTATAATATCTAACTGTTGTACTACCATTACGTTTTTATAATATTTAACTGTGTTGTACCACCATTACTCTTTTATAATATTTAACTGTTGTACCAATATTACTCTTTTATAATATCTAACTGTTGTACAACCATTACGATTTAATAATATTTAACTGTGTTGTACCACCATTACTCTTTTATAATATTTAACTGTTGTACCAATATTACTCTTTTATAATATCTAACTGTTGTACTACCATTACGCTTTTATAATATTTAACTGTGTTGTACCACCATTACTCTTTTATAATATTTAACTGTTGTACCAATATTACTCTTTTATAATATCTAACTGTTGTACTACCATTACGTTTTTATAATATTTAACTGTGTTGTACCACCATTACTCTTTTATAATATTTAACTGTTGTACCAATATTACTCTTTTATAATATTTAACTGTTGTACCAATATTACTCTTTTATAATATTTAACTGTTGTACCACCATTACATTTTTACAATCATTTATAGTATCAAAACACCTCTTGCCCCATTGTTAACACAATAGTAGATACTATAGGAACAAACTCATATGGCACTTAGGAAATATATACGCAGCTGCCTGTGAAGCCATGTAAGTACTCTTACAGTTTTAAAAATGGAGAAATGAAAAGGGCTAGGGTTTTGTTTAGATGTTTCAATCAGTAGTACACATATTATTAAAAATATTTTGAAAAATGAGAGTTAAACAAACGAGAGAATTTCTACTTTACAATTTTACCATTTGTACAAGTGCCATAGTAATGGATTAGCTTTATGCTGTCACTGCACTCCCCAGGATTTGGAAGGGTAGAGGTTGACTTAAACCCTCTGTGTGTATGATTTAAGGAGGTTTGGTAGTAATCCATCAACAGCTGTCTCCCAGATGGTGGGCATTCCCCCCGGATTCTCTATAGCTTGCATGGCATGCAAGATTGGTGCAGGAGCTCAAGCAGGCAATATGTCTGCTGTGCGATCCAGGAATAGCCTACAGAGGTGTGCATGAGTGCTCCTGCTCTAATCCTGCACAGATTAAGCCTCTGTATGCAAATCACCCCATTTGCAGGAGAAATCTATGCAAATGAGGTGCTTTTGTAATGCAAGAAGCTTGCAACCGTCCGTGTAAGACTAGCGCTATCTGCAGAAATGTACTCAGTTAGAAACCGAGTACATTTCTGCAAAATCCAACATGGAGCTGTGACAGCTCCAAATAAAGGCTGCATATCATGTAGTAAGCATGCCAATGGCCAGGTATAAGGCCACTGGCATTGCAAACAGTAACCCCCCCCCCCACAAAAATCAACTTTAATTTTTTTTTATTCAATCTCGGCTGTTTAAGCGTAGGGCAGCGGCGCGCAAATGGGATTGGGGGAAAATAACAAAATGAACTTAAGTTAAGCAATCTAACTAAAATCAGTATTCTGCCATGTAAGTCCATGGCAGGCAGAAGACAACATGGCCAGTGAGTAGTGGTTGCTAAGGGGGAGGCTCAGTGTGAGACATGTAACTATGCATTAGCAGGCAATCCTATGCAAATGAGGGGAAGGATTGTGAATCCCAGTTTTCCCCAGCATGTGAGTCAGGTCTCAACAGTGTAAGAGTAGGAATAGCTTGGTGCAAGCCTAGGAGTTAGGTGATATCATGGGTGTGTGTGTCAGGCATACTGTAAGTGGATTGAAGCCCTGTGGCTCAGGTTTGCTCCTAGCTTAGCAGAGCTAAGCTAGGGGGTGTGTCTAAACCTGCTAAGTGAATATGCATGCCGTACATCGGGTTTTACAGGAAGAAAAAAGAAGTTAAACCAGGAAGTAGCAGCAGTGTTCACGTGTGAGCATTCTGTTTGTGTGGCGTGCACCAGGGCTTAAACAGGAAGGCAATGGGAAGGGAAAACAGCAGTAGGAAGGTAATCAATGAGAACTATCTTAGCTGGCAGGTGAAATGTATCAGAATCAGCCAATTACACAGGCAGCAGACCAGCCCAGCCCAGCCCAGAACACTACTATAAACTATGCAAACACCTTCCCCTCTGGTTTTTCCCACACTCTACACCACCAGTGTAAACAAGCAGGGAACTTTTAACACTCACAACAGCAAAATGACAGGGGCTGCAATAGCTATCATACAGCAACTTGTGGAAGAGGCTGAGGGTGGTGAGGATGTGAATGCTGTCGACCAACCCACAGTGAGGAGACAGAAAAGAGTGTACAGACCCAGGGTAACTTACCAGGGACTACATGAGCTGGAGATAGTGGAGTGGTATAGGGCAGACAGGGACCTCCTACAGCAAATTGTTGAGCTGTGCCGGCCACGCCTGACACACAAAACTAACAGAGGGGAACCCATCCCAGTGGATACCAAGGAATGTGTAGGCCTACAAATACTAGCTACAGGTACCTTCCAAAGGCCAACTGGGGATATGATGGGGATTGCACAGGCATCAGCATCCGGGGTACTCCACCAGTTCCTGGATGCCATGTCAGCACATGTCGGTGAGCACGTATATTTCCCCAACACCCGTGAGGCTTGGCGAGCAATATGCAACTGTTCCACCAAATAGCAGAATACCCTGAGGTAGTGGGTGCTATAGTCTGCATGCACATATGCATCAAAGCACCACCCAGTGAGCAGGGCAGGATCAACATCAACCACAAGGGCTTCCTCTCCATCAATTGCCAGGGCATAATAATGAATGTGTGTGCTGGCTGCCCTGGAAGCTATCATGGTTCCCACATCTGGCATCTGACACAGCTGTACCAGAGATTTGCCAATGGGGATATCCCTGACAGTCACCTAGTGGGGGACATTGGATATGCACTGGAGCCATGGCTGGTGACACCCATCAGAAATGCACACACACCTGAACAGGAACTCCATAATGAGGCACACGCACAGACCAGAATTATAGTAGAGCGTGTGTATGGGATGCTGAAGTCATGGTTCTGGTGCCCAGACACATCCGGTGGAGCCTTACAATACTCACCATCTGCATGTACCCATATTGTCCTTGTATATGCCATGCTACACAATATGATCCTGTGGAAACAGCTGCAGCAGGAACAGCATGGGGCAGGGCCACACAGCCCCCCACCATTGCCAAGGTCTGCACAAGCACAGAGTGACTCAGAGGAGGAAGAACCTGAGCCTGCCTTAGTAGGCAGAAGGGGGTGTGCCCAGTATGCCCTGGCCTTGGCAAAGAGAAAATGCATAGCACATACACTGACACAGGAGGGACACAGGAAATAACACCTCTGTCTGACTCTCACATACAGTAAAAGGGATGCCAAACATTACACTACCTGTGCTTAACCATGTGTAGGGAGTGTACTATGTGCATCCGACATAGGCAGCCCTGCAGCACCACCCTCAATACTGGGACACCCACAAGGTAAGTGACTCACACATGCCAGTCAGGGAGGTTCACATACCCAACAACAGTCACAGCCAGCAGGCCAGGTGTAGACAAATACAAACAAAGACTGTGCTATGGCCTCTGAATGAGGACTATGGGTAACCTCCCCCCCGCAGGCCTACACAGACAGACTACAGCAGGTCAGGCAGTGGGATGTCAGTTTTGAAGGGTAGGAAGTCAGAAACTAATATCTAGGTAATTAAAAGCTAAGATTTGTAGTACACTGGTATGCCTCTAGTCAGCACGATAGGTAAGACCACAGAATGAAATGGAGTACCCGACATATCAGTGCAGTCCTAGCAAATGTGTACAAGTTTCAGGTGTGCCCCCCCATCCTATGTAGAAATGTAGTCACAGTCAGGTGTGCCCCCCACCAGTCCTGTGTATAAACATAGAAATAGTCAGGTGAGCCCCCCCATCCTACGTAGAAATGTAGTAACAGTCAGGTGTGCCTCCCCCCAATTCTGTTTAGAAATGTAGAAATAGTCAGGTGTGCCCCCCTCATCCTATGCAGAAATGTAGTAACAGTCAATGCCAAATTATCAACAGATACCCTGCAAAGACAGCACACTACCTGTAGGTGTACAACACAAAGGTCAGCACTGCAGTACAGACTACCTGGACTCGATCCATGCATTCAATACAGATGGCCATACTGGGCATGCCCACACAATTAGAGAAATGAAGGCGCTGTCAGTCAACAATATACTGAAAGGTCATACTGGGCATGCTCACACACTTAAACACATGAAGGCCATGTCTGCAAACACCAGTGGACCAGACATATCTTTCAGCCGCAGATGTTAGTGCAGACACTCCTCAGTATGCACCACTCATGCTTTGCACACACAGTGGATAGGAATACAGGCATATATGTAAGGACAACACACTATAATAAGCCAAAGGTAGATGTACATAGATGTGTGGAAGAGGGTGACTCTGACAAGTAGCCATCCAGGCCTGTCCCACCCAGCACACAGCCAAAGGGCCACAACCACACAAGGGTCAGATGGCACTCACTGCAGATACTAGCCACTGGTATCTGTCAGCATTACAGAGTATGTGGTGCATGTGCCAGCTGTGCAACATGACTGTTCAAGGAAATAGTCATCTAGCAGCTGTATACACATACCTGTGAAGTATGACCCAGGTTGTGCCTGCATATGGCGTGTCAACCCCTAGATGAATGGGTTATGGCCCATGCACACACACTGCCCTCCCCATAGCCCACTATGACAAGCATGCTGAGGTCATCCACTGTGAAATACACCTTTGGGAGAGTTTTAGCCCAATAATCTCTGTGGCGCATCCCATAACTGCATACTGCTATAGTGTGATAAACTAGTTAGGTAGGAGCCTTGGCAACTGTGTGTGTGTGTGTGTGTGTGTGTGTGTGTGTGTGTGTGTGTGTGTGTGTGTGTGTGTGTGTGTGTGTGTGTGTGTGTGTCTGTATGACTCTGTCCATGTAGAAAGCAATGCTTTTTAGGGAAGTCACACCCCCTACAATTCAAATGCTCTACTTTGGTAAGGCTGCTGATGTCATCCACCTAGAAATACACCTCGGGGAAGGTTGTATTTCAGTAATTTCTGTGATGTGTTCCATAACTGCACACTGATGTAGTGTGCTAAAATAGGTAATCACACCCCCTACATTTTAAATGCTCTATTTTGGTAAGGCTGCTGATGTCATCTACCTAGAAATACACCTCTGGGAAGGGTGTATCCCAGTAATCTTTGTGGCACATCCCATAACTGCATACTGCTGAAGTGTGATAAAGTAGCTAGGTAAGAGTTCTAACCCCAGCTTTGACAACTGTGTGTGCGTGTTTGTCTGTTTGTGTAGAAATCAATGCTTTTTAGGGTAGTCACACCCCCTACAATTTAAATGCTCTCCATTAGTAAGGCTGCTGATGTCATCCACCTAGAAATACACAGCTGGGAAGGTTGTATCTCGGTAATCCCTGTGACATGTCACATAGCTGTGTACTGCTGTAGTGTGATAAAATATTTAGGTAGGAGTTCTAACCCCAGCCTTGGTAACTGTGTGTGTGTCTATCTGACCATGTCTGTGTAGAGAGCAATAGTTTTTAGGGTAGTTACACTCCATACAATTTGTATGCTCTACTTTGGCAAGGCTGCTGATGTCATCCACCTAGAAATACACCTCTCGGAAGGACATAGGCTAGTAATCTCCATAGCATGTGCCATAACTGCTGTAGTGTGATATAGACCTCTGTTAGGAGTTCTATACCCACACATGTCGGTTGTGGATGTTTTAGGTACATAGGTAGGTACTAGGCTATCTTCCCAAAGGCATTTATAAGCCTAGCCAGAATGTGTTGGCTTTCACTGCCCCCTTAAATTAGTTCCCTGTGCCTCTTTCCAGCACAGCCACTGAAGTGATGCCTGGGGTAAACTTTCTGTGTCCCATCCACTCATCAAGGTTTCTCTTGAAGAGTGTTAGTGAGGAGCTCTGCCTAATGTAGATTGGAATCTTGTTCCAAAGCATGGGAAGTCTCTGAGACAGGAATCTATCCCTCCAGCATGTCCTATTTATTGCTGTGATGAAGTTTAGATCCCTAGACCATGTGGCTCAAGGGGGTATGGTTTTCTTTAGGTGGAGCATGTCCATCAATTCTGGGTTGGACATGGCCTTGTATGTCAGGCAGAGATCAACTATGAGGAGGCGGTATGCAACCGAGTACAGCTGGAGTTTCTTTAGTCGAGGGGCATAGGGCATCTGTTTGAGGCTAGTGATCTTTTTGGTGAGGTACTTCTGTAGTCTTTCCAGCTGTTGTAGGTGTCTTGTAAGGTACATCCCAATTGGGGCATTGTACTCTATGATGGGTTTGATGAGTGATGAGTAGAGGGGCACAATGACCTCTTTTGATCTGGATGTGAACCCTTTTGTGATTAGGTAGGCCACATAGAAGGATTTTCTAACCACTTTGGTAATGTGATTATCAAAGGAGAGATTACTATCTACTTTGGTCCACAGATCCCTTATTACGTCTTCCGTATTTAGGGGACTACCACTTTTGTGGTAGTTTGTGGGTACTTTGTTTTTTCCAAAGGGGATGACTATGCACATTTTGGCATTTAGCTTGAGCCCATGATTTTGACACCAGGTATCTGTCTCAGTGAGACCCTTTTGGAGGATGTCTGTGTCAGCCAGTGAGTCAGTTATAGCCCCCTAGTTTGCAGTTGCCTGTGAACTTGGTCAGCCATAGTACTCTTGTGCTTGCCTGTACCTCTAAGAAGTATATGCCGAACAGGAGGTGTCCTAGGACTGAGCCCTGGGGAATGCCACTTGTAACTGGTTTAGAGTTGGACCTAGCTCCTGCAACTCTCACCATGTGGGTTCTGTCCGTGAGCCATTTGGCAACCCATCTTGTGACATAGGGGTTTATGTTCAGGCTGGTGAGCTTGTCTATAATACCAGAATGGGGAATGGTGTCAAAGGCCTTTGCAAGGTCTAGGTAGGCTGTGTGTACCACCTTTCCCTCATCTATAGCCTTGGTAACTGTCTCAAAGAAGTCCACCAGGTTTAGTAGGCATGATCTGCCCTTAACAAAGCCGAACTGGGTAGGGTCCAGTATTTGGAGGTTCCCAATGCCTCTGTTACAGAGTTCCATGATGATGTGCTCCATAGCCTTGCAGACCAAGCCAGTCAGGCTTACAGGGCAATAGTTCCTGAGGTCTGCTGTGGCTTTACCTTTATGGAACAGAATAACTATTGCTGTGTGCCACTCAATGGGTACGTAGCCTGTGGAGAGGCTGAGGTTGAACAGGTGAGGGGTTAGTTCGTCTTTGAGCTCATGCAGGATGCAGCCTGGGACACCGTCCAGTCCCATTGATGTTATGTTTTTGGGTTTGGAGAGGGCTGTTTTTACCTGAGTGTCTGTGATTTCAGGGGATCTACATTCTTCTGGTATGGTTATGCGTCCTTTTGAGGGTGAGAGGGGAGTGAAGTTTGCACTGAACTTGTCTGCCAGGATATTGGCGATATCGGTTGGTTTAGTGAATTTTGTGCCATTCTGCACTAACTCCGAGCATATCTGAGCATTGCCACTAAGATTCTTGACATAGCTAAAGAATGCCTTGTGGTTATCTTTGGAGTCCTTGGCAATTTTTCTTTTGAAGCTAGCCTTGGATGATTTTATGATGGATCATAGTTTCTTGCTGATAGTGATCAGGGATGTCTTCCTTTCTTGGGATTTTGCTCTTTTCTGCTCTAGTTTCCTCCTTATGTTGTATAGCTTGTTTATTGCAGGGGTCCACCAGACTGGCTTCTTTTTTTTGGAGGAGTGAGTCTTGGTTTTGCTTGGGATAGCACGATCCATGCATTCTTGTAAGTGCCCATAGAATGCATTAGTAAAGGATTTTGCAGCTTTGACAGTGTTATGCTTTAGCATAGGGGCTTTGAAACATTCCACCTCAATTTTAAGTAACGTGAAGTTTGCTTTTGAAAAGTTTTTTACATTGGTTTCCTTGACCTTTCCTTTTTTGTATGTGTGTGCCAATGTCTGTGTAGGCAGCAATACATTTTAGGCTAGTCAAACTCAGTACATGTCAAATGCCCTACTTTGTCATTCCTGTTGATGTCATTCATTGTGAAATACACCTTTGGGGAAGGAGTTCTCCAGTAATCCCTGTGGTGTGCCATGTAACAGCTCCATGCTGTAGTGTGATCTAGACCTCATCAACAGTCAAGAAATTATTCACTTGTAGTTGATTTATATACTTCTATCCCCCACCTCGAGGCTGTAGCAAACCTTTTTATGGCCTACTGGGAGAATACCTTTATATTTAATAAACCAGAAATAAACACTCCCTTAATCTATTACAGCAGATTTCTAGATGACATCGTTATCATTTTCAGGGGGAATGAGAATCAAGCGTCCCAATTAGTGAACTATTTAAACTGTACAACGAGTTTCTTTACGTTCACGTTCAATTTCAATACGGCATGCATTGATCATCTGGATGTCAAACTGGTTAAGAACCCAGTAAACAAGATGTTGCTTTCAAAAATTGATAGGAAATCTACTTATTGTAACTCTTTTTTACACTACACGGGTGCCCACGCATATATACAAAAACGATCAGTAGTAAAAAGTCAACTCATTAGGGCTGCAAGAATGTGTTCATTGGACAGTGATTTTTTAGTCGAATGCCACTTATTGAAAGATATGTTTCAAAAATGTGGTTACCCTATTGTTTTAATAGATTCTTTAACTGAAGAAATTCAGTGTAAACGTAAAAATGGTTATTTTAAACCTCTCCTAGTATGGAAAAATGTAAACCAGACCACTCAACTAATGCCCCCAGAAGATGTTAACTTTATTTACAACAACAACACAGGGTATAATAATATTCTCCAAACAGCATTTACCAACATCTTAGGGTCAGACAGTAGATCTGTTCAAGATGGTAACGGCCATTCTAGCCAGTACCCAGCTTACAATGTGAGTTTATCACTACTTTTAACAATGACAGTGAACAGATTAAAATGATCTTATATAAAAACTGGACTTTCCTGCACAAGGACAATTTAATAGTTGATAGACTAGGCAAGTTACCTACAATAGTCTACAGAAGGGGCTGTAACTTGAAAAACCTCCTTGAGAGTAAAACCATGAGATCTAAAGGGAGATCTGTTGGCATGTACACACGCGGAGCATGTAGAATGTGTAAACACATAAAGACTGGTAGTTCATTTGAGGTGGGTAATAATATAAAGTATTTCATTAAACATAAACTGAACTGTGATTCTAAGGGAATTATATATATAGCAAAGTGTAACTGTTGTCCGGCGTTTTACATAGGTAAAACTGACCAGATGTTCCGTGAAAGGATTTATGAGCACACTTATGCTATTGATAAAAATAAAAGTGAAAATGCCTTAGCTAGGCATTTGGCTTTAAGTAATGGTCACACATTTTATTTTCAAGCTATCGACCAAATAGTGCCAGATATCAGAGGAGGACCTAGTAGTTTACTACTTGAGGAACATGAACTAGAATGGCAACTAACCCTGGATGCGTTTTCATACCCAGGTTTGAATGAAAATTGTAATATTTCCTGCCTATTAAAGTTAAAAAGCTTAAGGAGATGATGAAATACACCTGTCATGAAATTTGTAAAAAAACCCATCTCTTGTCAAAATAACTTGCCCCGTTCACTTAGTATAAAGTTTTAGAACTGAATTTACTTTGACTTTATATTATTTCCACATGTTCATATACTGTTTGCTATGGACAGCATTATTTCGACTGCTGCTAGTGATTACATGTTTAAAATCTGTATTTTGATCACTAATTTTATTTTTATTTTTATTATTATTGTTTTGCAGTCGACATTGTTTTTAGCTGATATAATCAACAATTTTCATTGTTTCAGTTATGAGTGACATTTCTATTCAGTGGAGTATGTCTTTAAATGCTAAATGGAGTTGATAGGTCTACATTATCACGTGATTACATAGGTTCATAGGTTTATACTAGGCTATCTGCCCTATGGCATTTATAAGCCTAGCCCAAATTTTTGTGGCTTACGCCACCCCTTAAATGAAAAAATACTGTGCCCATTAGTTTTGTTGTGCCTCCTGTCAGCAGTGACACAGAGAGGATTCAGGTCCAAAACCTCATCTACCATCCACCCATCTAGATTTCTTTTGAACAGAGTCACCGAGGTGCTCTGCCTCACATGGACACATTTTATTCCACAGCATAGGGAGTCTCTGGTGATAAATGATACCAGTCCCTCAGCATATTATCCGTATTATCTTTTTAAAGGCTTAAGTCAGCTCTAGGTGTTTTTTTGGATTTTTTTGGTTTTTTTGGGGCATTTCCATTAATTAATGTTGGCTGGATTGGCCTTGTTATGTCAGGCTGAGTGTGTCAGAGCAGTGATGGACTGGAGCTGAGAGCTGGAGTTTCTTCAATCTGGATGCATTCAGATTTTTGGAGTTTATCCTCCCTTTTGGTTTGGGGTCTTGGGGTCTCTCCAATTGCTGCAGATGTCGAGATGATGCATTAGGGCATTGGACTCGATCATATCATGATAAGTGTGAGAAGTATCAGACTGAATCCTGAAGAGATCAGGGGGAGGATCCTTCATGATCAGGTCTGAAATCAAGAATGTCTTGTCAGTCACTTTAGCAACTCTTTAGCAAAGAAGAGGTCTCAAAGCCTCTGGTGGTCAAAACCTGATAAACCCTTCACAATAGGTCCTTGTGTGTGCTTATATGGTAGCTTCTTGGGTGGTTGTTTTCCCGTAGGGTATGACTTTATTTTGCTGGTTTAACTTCAGGCATTATGCTGGCACTTCCCAGGCCGTGTTTCTTCCACTATCCAGCTGAAGCCTATCCCGGTCCCTTCCTTTCCATATCCCATGCCCAGTTTCCGCCTGTCCTCACTGCAAAGCTTGCAAACTCCTGCCCAAACTGTCTTGTCTTCTGGAGGACCCGTGCCCAAACAGGCCAAAGGGACACAGAGCAACACAACTGGGGGCCAAGGGACCGGACCGGCAGGTGTGACACCACCCAGACACACTGGTTTGTGTGGAAACTGCTGTCCTTCTAACCTCTTTCAATTGGGTCCCATGTGTTACAAACCCATCTTAATGTTAGTTTGGTACAATTTCCATTGACTGGTTTTGGTTTAACAACAAGAAGGAGTGGGGTAGTGTGTCACTGCCTTTAAAAACAGAATGGGCTTGGTGACTTTCCTCAAGTCAACCATTCAATTTCAACAAGTCCCTATTTGACAAAGTCAAAAAGGCAAAATGGCCGTCCTCTTCCTCCAACAAAGCCAAACTGGTGTTAGTCTGCAATATGATGGCTCAGGGGTACTGAGCTTTAGCAGCTGTTGGGGCAGTAGGGCAGCAGTTGCCAGGGTCCACTTGCGGGTGCAAGTGAGTACCACTGTTGAGGGGGTCACAAGAGGTGCTGTCTTACTGTGAGGTTAGTGATCTGCCTCTAAGCTGCCTTATTCCGTGCGGCCTTAGTCAGCATCAGCTGTCTTTTTTAGCTTTTTTTAGCACACATCCTCCTCCCCATTTGCGCTCAGGTAGCAGCCCGGGGATGCTTCCATTCATGCTTAGCTATGAGCGAGGCTTTTAGGCTCGAGAGGGAGATGTCCGAGGCTACTAGGGGGGAGGGGCCAGTATGGGCATAGATGTCTCTGTGCAGGTTGGATTTTGGTGAAGTTTGTCAGTGATTTTTTATCCAGGTTGTTTTTTCTGGTCTCTGGGTTCAGTGATTTTTGTGAGGTTTTCCAACTTTTTTCAGGCAAAACAGGAAACTCCTTTGTGAGATTGGCATGATTTTCCTTTTAATTTTTTTAGTTTGATTTATGAGTGCTTTTGTTTTTTTTTACTAATAATTTTTTTTATTGATTTTTGAAGTATTTTTTTGTTATGGACTTTAATAGCTCCTTTGTTTCTTATTGTTTATTGTTCTCCTTGGGCTGCTTTTGTTGGGCTTTGAGTGGATGGTAATGGCTTGGATCCTGGATTATTTGGGATTGTCCTATCCTGGATTGGGTCTGGAGGTTGGTGGTTGTAAGGGTGTCTGGGGGGGGTCATATGAGGCTTTTATAAGGGTTCTAAGTAGGTGCCTTTGAGGAGTGTGGTTGAGTCTTTGGAAGGTTGTTTGGAGTTTTGCTTTTTGTGAAGGAAGTCTTTTGGGGTGGTCTTGATTTTAGATGGGTTTGCCGAAGGGTAGTCAGTGAGATTAGTTTATGATCAGATCTTTATACACAGAGATCCTCACCTTTGTGGAGATACTTTCCTGGGGAAGAGTGACAATGAGATCTATGATATATTTTGTCCACTAAGCTGTTTTCTGAGATCTTAGAGGCCAGTGTTTTTGATGACAGCTAGATTTTTGAGGCTGGTTACCCAATCCCAATATGATCATGTTCACCCATAATATACCCTCTTTGGATACGCAGGATTACATGTACCGGGTTTTTAAACTGCTACTTTGTAACTTGTTTCTACTTCTAAAGAAGTTATCCAAAGAGGGTGACTAAAACACGTGTAGTTTTAATTAAACTTTTTTACGTTTAAAGTATTTTGCCTGTAGCTGTTGGTATTCTGTTTCACTTGTTTGTATTTAGTTGTTCAACCTTTGTACATATGTCATGCATTAAGAGGTGCATATGTGCTGTACACCATAATTAGTGTCATCACATTTGATAA
Organism: Protopterus annectens; assembly: GCF_019279795.1. Lineage (NCBI taxonomy): Eukaryota > Metazoa > Chordata > Ceratodontiformes > Protopteridae > Protopterus > Protopterus annectens. The sequence continues at coordinate 996,641,853 of NC_056739.1, read as the reverse complement.
CAAGCCAATGAGATACCAGACTGCTGCATGTTATGTACCATAGGGGTTATATTTGATGACATAACCTGGACATTCTGTGGTTGTTTGCACAGTACTGTGGTCTGTGTACTTATGGTAAATGTCGACAGTGTGTTTATTGTCAATATGTACCTTGGCATGTGTACAGACTGTGGTAGATGTCATCGTTCTAGGCCTCGGCCTATCTGATGTTACACGCTGCTCCACTGTATGTTACCATATTGGCTTACATGTTTATAGGGCCATACACACACATGTCCCATACCACAGACAGGCATCAGACCACACTGTGTAGCAGCCCAGTATATGTAGGGTTAGTGTGTGAGTGGCACATATGAGGATGGTGTTAATCAGATAGTCCATATACTGTGATATTATGCTAGCTTACCATATGTGTCAGTGGCTGTGTTCACATTGGTTGTGGTTATACACTTCCACACAGGTGTATCTTACCCTGTGCTGTGACATGCCTGTAGAGCCTGCTATATATGCAGGTACATGTGCATTCCCCTATAGGAGATGTAGGCCAGTGTTGGGCCAGTCTGCTTGCAGCCTGCACAGTGCTGTGTTACATGCCTAGCAGCTTAATGTACTCACCCAGTGAGATGTCATGTGCAGATACTTGCTAGAAGTACTCCTGCCGGGCCTCCCTTAACAGTCATGTATGTCAGACAGATCGGTGGGATGCTGTACAGATGTATGTCAATATCTAGTAGGTAGTATGTGGCCATGGCACCTCTCTACCAGCAGTTATTATGTGTCAGGACAGACAGGGGTGTGTGAATGCATAACCTATGACGGCAAATGTATACCAGTCATCATGTGTTATACCCATCTACATGGCTGTTAACATCCATATTGTCAGGCTTGGTCCACATGTTCTGCACTAAGAGGTTCGGGGTATATGTCAGAATGTCCACATTTATTGGCCAATATCTCTGCTGTAGTCCACAGGAGCATGTTCAGGACATATGGTGAATTTATGGTTTACTCTTAGATTTTTCAAAGCGAACTCAGTCGACTGTACTGTTGTCGAACACGGAAGTTCGAAAATGGTAATATCGAACACCAAAAGCCAACCTAGGAATGGTTTTAACATGGGTCAAGATAGGTGTTCAGTGTTATTGGCGAACTTCAAACCTCTTCCCTATCTCGACCCATGTTAAAACCCATTCCTAGGTTGACTTTTGGTGTTGGATATTACCGTTTTCGAACTTCCATGTTCGACAACAGTGCAGTCGATGGAGTTTGCTTCGAAAATCTAATAGTAAACCGAATATATATGTACATATGATTATCCAGATATCTATATAGATAATTATACATGTACATATCGGCATATATAGATGGGTGTGTATGTGTACATAGATATGCATACACACACCCAGATATATACATATACAGAGCATTATATGTCTACACATATACAGATAGTGATACATATGCACATATATGTATACCACGCTGCCATTCCTGCCAGCAGTCCACTGCTGTTGTATCCCCCCACACATACTGTGGGGCTGGGGCCATATATGTATGGGCTTTACCTACACAATACATGGGCCCATATGCACTCCAGAGGCCAGTGTATGTAACGGTGGTATATGCCTTGTATTATTGAGTCTATGAGGGTGGATGCACCATGCATAACCTAGGTTGTTCTGTTTGCCAGTGTGCCTGTAATGGTGTTGGTTATGCTTTGTTATGTATCAGTTACATCCCATTTGGCCAACTGAAGTATGTACCACCTAGTGATTGTGTACAGAGTGTGGATAGGGGCTACTGGACTATACACCTGCATCACTTACTGATGATTGTGTGGCATCCTGTGGCCCAGTCTGTCATTACTATTGTATGATTTGAAGGGCTTGGCCTGGACAGCAACAGTTGTGGACCTTTCCAGACTACTGTATTAGTATAACTGTTTCGCAGTTGCATTACTCTGTTTATATGGATGTCAGTGTCTGAACAGCTATATGACAAGGCATATACATTTGTAATAGTACACAAATAAAGGTATTCCATTTCTGCAAACCTATATGTGGTGTTTTATCCTATGACCTCTCTGTGGGTCTATGTTGCAGGCAACATATGTCATTTGTATGGGTGTCTCATCCAGTGTCCAGTTGTTAGGGTGTTAACTGTAGGCATAGTGGCTGTTCCATATTGTGTGCGCCTACTACATGAGTATCTTACTGTACATATCTCTGCGTGTGTATGTGTAGTCACATGTATATCTATATATAAGTATATATATATATATATATATATATATATATATATATATATATATATATATATATATATATATATATATATATATATATGTGTGTGTGTGTGTGTGTATTTATATCTGTATCTGCATATATGTATCTGTGTATATGTATCCTGGGGATGTTGATAGCTTATACATTTTACATTTCCTATGGGATACAGACTGTACTGCATATAGGTTCATAGGTTCATAGGTAGGTACTAGGCTATCTGCCTGAGGGCATTTATAAGCCTTGCCAGAGTGTGTTGGCTTTCGCTGCCCCATTAATTAACTGATCCTCTGTCAAGCACAGCCAATGAAGTGATCCCAGGGGTGTATTTTCTGTTACTCATCCACTCGCCAAGGTTTGTCTTGAAGAGTGTTAGTGAGGAACTCTGCCTAATGTAGTTTGGAATTTTGTTCCAAAGCATGGGGAGTCTGTGTGATAGGAATCTATCCCTCCAGCTTGCTCTATTTATTGTTGTAGTGAGGTTTAGCTCACTAGAGCGCATAGCTCGCAGTTACTTGGATTTCTTTAGGTGGAACATGTCCATCAATTGTGAGTTGGACATGGCTTTGTAAGTCAGGCAGAAATCACCTCTGAGTAAGCGATATGCCAATGAGTACAGCCAGAGTTTTTTCAGTCAGATTGCATAGGACATATATTTGAGAACAGTAATTCTCTTGGTGAGGCACTTTTGTGGTCTTTCCTGCTGTTGGAAGTGTCTTGTGAGGTACATCCCAAATGCGGCATTGTACTCTATGATTGGTCTAATGAGTGACGAGTAGATGGGCACTATAACCTCTTTATTTCTAGATGTGAACCCTTTAATAATTAGATGGGCCACATAAAAGGATTTCCTAACAACTTTGGCAATATGATTGTCAAAGGAGAGATTACTATCTACCTGGGTCCCCAGATCTCTTATTATCTCTTCTATATTAAGGGGGCTGCCACCTATGTGGTAATTCGTGGGTGTTTTGTTTTTCCCAAATGGGATGGCTATGCATTTTTTGGCATTTAGCTTGAGGCCATGACTTTGACACCAGGTGTCCATCTCAGTAAGGCCCTTTTGTAAGATGTCCGTCTCAGCCGGAGCGTCAATTATGGCTCCCAGTTTGCAGTCATCAGGGAACTTGGTTAGCCATAGTCCTCCTGTGTTTGCCTGTACTTCTGAGAAGTATATACCGAACAGTAGGGATCCTAGGGCCGAGCTTTGTGGGACACCACTTGTGACTGGTTTAGAGTCGGACCTGGAGCCCGCTTTTCTTACCGTTTGAGTTCTGTCTGTAAGCCAGTTGGCAACCCATCTCATGACGTAGGGGTTTATGTTCAGGCTGGTGAGTTTTTCTGTAATACCCGAGTGGGGAATCATGTCAAAAGCCTTTGCAAGGTCAAGATAGGCTGTGTGAACCACATTTCCCTCGTCTATGGCCTTGGTGACTGTCTCAAAGAAGTCAACCAGGTTTAGTAGGCATAATCTGCCCTTAACAAAGCCGAACTGGGTCGGATCAAGTGTTTAGAGGTTCCTGATGTCTTTGTTAATAAGTTCCATGATGATGTGCTCCATAGCCTTGCAGACCAGGCTAGTCATGCTTATGGGGGATAGTTACTAGGGTCAGTTGTGGCCCCTCCTTTGTGGAGAGGAATAACTGTTGCTGTGTGCCATTCTATGGACATGTAGCCTGTGGAGAGGCTGAGGTTAAACAGCGTGTTAAGGTGGGGGGGGTTAGTTCGTTCTATAGTTCATGCAAGATGCAGCATAGGACACCATCTGGTCCCATTGATGCTGTGTTTTTGGCTTTTGAAAGGGCAGTTTTCACCTGTGCGTCTGTGATTTTTGGGACACTACACTTTTCCAGTATTGTTGTGGGCCCTTTTGGGGGTGAGAGGGGGGTGAAGTTTGCACTGAATCTATCTGCCAGGATGTTGACAATATCAGTAGGTTCAGTATATTTTGTGCTATTTTGCAGTAGTTCAGTGCATATATGCGAGTTGTCACTTAGATACTTAACATAGCTAAAGAAGGCTTTGTGGTTATCTTTTGAATCCTTGGCTATTTTTCTTTCGAAGTTAGCCTTGGATGATTTCATGAGGCACCTTAGTTTCTTACTGATACTGGTCAGGGATGTCTTTCCTTCTTGGGATTTGCTTTTTTTATAAACTAGTTTCCTCCTTCTATTGTATAGCCTGTTTATGGCAGGGGTCCACCAAACTGGTTTCCTTCTCTTAGAGGAGTGAGTCTTGGTTTTGCTAGAGATGGCACGATCCATATGTTACCACTACCAGCCTGACATCATGCAGGTGGGATGTAATACTATTAACATCTTGTGCCCATGTCATGCAGGACCTGGTTATGGGATCTGCAACACTTGGTAGTGTATTGCAGGGCGGACATGCTGTGGGGGGGTGGGTATATCTATTTGTACAAGACGTATATTGTTTGGGGCCTCTCAACCCCATTAATGGTGCATGTGGACATTTATGATTTAGTTAATCTCTCACTGATATTTATACATGTATGTCCATATATACCTATATGGATATATATATATATATATATATATATATATATATATATATATATATATATGTATATATCTGCTTATATATATATAACTATGTCCATATATACCTACATAGATATATATCTGCTTATATATATGTAGCTTGTTGTGTATATGTAGACATATAGGTGTAGACATATATATGTGTCGATATAGGCATTTGCATGTATATATGTTCATATATCTTTATATATATGTATATATTTCTAAATATATATATATATATATATATATATATATAGATATGTTGTATCTGTGTAGATATTAATATATTTACACACACATACATCTAGATGTTGGTATGCATTCTCTGTACTGCTGCATGACTAGGCTGGATGATATGTTTCTGAAAAAATCAGATTTATGTATATCTGGCATGGCTTAGTGGTAAATCGCTTTGTTTGTGGTGTGCAGGGACCTGGGTTCAAGCCTTATAGTGGCTGGGCAGAACATGGGCCATTGGATACAGAGTGATTAAGGCACTTTAAAGCAGTTGTAAGTGGGTTTGCACATGTTTGTGCAGAGGTAAGCACTGCTAACTTCTGGTTACAGTTTCTTATACTCAGTTAGCTTCTAAATTGCTTAATCTGTATAGGCAGTGCTTGTCCCTATGCAAACAGGCTTAGACCCGCTTACCGCTGTTTAAAAGTGCTTACCCCCGTGCTAATTTCTTTAAAAGAAAAGAAAAAAAGGGTTGATAGGAAAGTGGTGAAAAAGGGGCACAAAGAGGGAAAGTCAGTAGGGAAAATAGCTAGGGATGTGCAGGAAGAGTGTGGGGAAGGTCCATAGCTGCCCAGTTCTTCTACAGCTACAGTTGTGCATATATACTGAATTTGGAGGTATATTTGGACACTCAAACCCCTGGAAGAGGGGTGAGGACAACAATAATAAGTTGTGATGCCATTTAGACTGGATTACATGTGTCCAGTGGACACATGTGCGAAATGGACAGCTATGTATGGGGCAAGTTTTTTTGTGGGAACAGATTGCCCTTTTTTTTTCAGGTGAGAGTGGGATGTTGGGGAGGGGTAGTAGGTATATTTGGGGAGGTATGTTGGGTAGGTTAACAGACAAGACACACAAGATGCATACAGGGGCAGTATATGACATGTGTGGGGGGTAAACACCTTGATGGGGAAAGGTGTTGGGATATCGGAAAACCACAAGCCCCCTAGTGGTAACAGTGGGGCTGAGGTCCCTACACATGGGCAGTCACCACTGCACCTTCACAGCCCCAAAGGTGGCTGTGCTGGGGGTTGAGCTGCAGAGCCAGGCTGACTCTCTAATCATGACACGCGGCCCTTGAGCTGGCATAGATTACCAAACTGCTCGTTGATTGTTCTACACACCATGACCCTGACCTGGAGACAGGTGGCTGTCCATGCCCACTCCTGGGGGGATGAGTCCCATCCCTTGAGGTGGTTCCACCCAAAGGTGGTGCAGGACCAACGGACAGGGAGGCCCAGGGTTGTGCCCCAGACATGCTGGTGCCCAGTGCCTCAGCCAGCTGAGGTGGGACAAGTGGGCCCACTGGGACTGGACTTCCCAAGCTTGCTATACTGTTTAGATTTCATCATCATGTATGGGTTAGTAATAGTCAACATATTCCAGGGTTAGGTATAACAGCATGCATAGATATTCCCATTAATGCAGGCACCAGATATGGAACAGTTGCATAGCAAGCAAAACACATGCATATATGGGACCACAGTGGTAATACAAAACAGCATGTAGGTACATTGATGGCACCATGCCAACAATGTTGGAATAATTCAATATGGCACATGCATGGGAACCATTAAAATATTTATCAAACAATTGGACATTATCAGAGTCAGTACATACCAGTCAGGGTGCGTATGTTGATTATTGTTGGAGATAAGGTGAGGGGGGAAGAAGGATGTCAATTAATAAGTAGTATATTCCTCTAGTCTACATTACTTTCCTAGTCAGTGCTGTTATCTGTACCTTACAAGTCTTACTACACTACCTTATAGCCTTATTTTGGTCAGTGATATGGCTGTTGTCTTCATTACGCATGAACTGGTTTTATCTGCAATATACACCTCTTACCTGGTATACCTGTGGAGGGAATGTTTGTTAACAATGACTAACTGTTTCTACACATACGCCAGGATTCTGGACTGATGTTTTGCACTATGCTATCCAACTCTTTCTGCACAGACTCTGGCCATGCGTTGACCACAAGCTGGTGTGCCTGGACATATTTAGAATATTGCCCTCTTCCACCTTTAGTGACGTGACACAGACAGAATTCAGTAGAATTTTTAATAATACCTCTGAATCAAAGTTTAAAGATAAACATTTGAATGAGGTATATATTAGACTACGTGCTCTTGGTTATGCTGACCATACTCTGGAGAGGGCAAGAGCTAGGGTGTTGGGGGGTGCAGGAGGTTGGGCCAAGGTCGCATGGGGAGAATCAGAGAAGAATGATAGTGATGAAAGGTTATTTTTCGTCACTAGATACTCTGAATTCTCTCCTGTATTGGAGAAGATTGTTAGGCAGGCTTATGAGATTGTTATTGAAGGTACTTCTGTAAGTTTGTTGTTTCCTAAACACATCAAGTTCTCATATGGGAGATACAGTAATTTTAAAGAATTACTTAATAAAAAAATCCCCCATGGTGAAATTCGTAATTTAGTGGACAGTAAAGTGGGCACTTACCGTTGTGGAAATTGTTTAGTATGTAACCGTGTTAGGAATTTGCATGGTTGCAAAATTAATGGGAAACTTTATACAGCCAGGGAGTTTTATAATTGTAATAGTTGTGGGGTAATTTATGTTATTGGCTGTGGATATTATCCCACAAGTTGGTACGTTGGACAGGCTATCAGGAAGGTAAAGGTTTGAATTTTAGAACACTTGGGAGATGTTAGAAGGCAGAAATTAGGAAGTCCGGTAGCTGCTCATTTCTTGTCCAAACAAGAGGGGTCACTTAGTAGCTTGTCCTTTAGTGCTCTAGCATGGCCTGCTGCTTAACAGGGGCAATTTTAAAAGGGAACTTAATCGACTTGAGTGCAGATTGATTATTAATTATCATACATTATTTCCCAATGGCATGAATTTGGATAATAATTTTACTTTTTAGATATTAAAATTTGGAATTTTGTATATATTTATTTATTAATTGTATTTATTTACATTTGTATATATTTATATTTAAACCAATAAGTGAGAAGGTCACTGAAAAACCAATCAGTAAAAACAAAATGAAAACTCCAGCAAAACTAGAACTTCCACTGAGTGACCTCCCAAACCTCTTCTATCAGAGGCACATGGGAATATAGTCAAACACTCTGCTTGTGCTATGCTGATGATGTCATAACAAGGCCGAAATATGCATATCCACAGCTAGTGGGGTATGGCTTTATTGGCCTGAAATTGTCCATTAAAATGATGAAACAAGTTATGGGCATTCAGAATCACCAATTAGCTGAAACACCTGATGTTCATAGGGGTCATTTGCATATATCCTATGTGCCTCTTATACAAGAGGTTTAGGAGGTCACTCAGTGGAAGTTCTAGCTTTGCTGAAGTTTTCATTTTGTTTTTACTGATTGGTTTTTCAGTGACCTTCTCACTTATTCTTTTAGTTTGTTGTTTGGGATATTTTTGTCGTGACTCTAATGATAATGGACATCAGCTGGGTATAACAGCCCTGTGTTTCTTATGCTTAGTCAAACACTTTGCTTGTGCTGTGCTGAGGTAGTCATAACAAGGCCAAAATATGCATATCCACAGCTAGTGGGGTTTGGCTTTATTGGCCTGAAGTTGTCTATTAAAAAGATGAAACAAGTCATGGGCATTCAGAATTTCCAATTAGCTGAAACACCTGATGTTCATAGGGGTCATTTGCATATATCTCATGTGCCTCTGATACAAGAGGTTTGGGAGGTCACTCAGTGGAAGTTCTATATATTTACATTTGGTAATGGGTTGTATTTCTTTAAGCATTCTGTGTGAGTTCTCTTAATAAGTATTTTTTGAAATGTTTAATTGATTAATTAGTATCTGGTGTAGGTGTATATAAGGATGGGGTTTTGCTAATGCATTATTCCATGAAGGTAAAATTCTGAGGTACCAGAAGCTTTAATAAATTATTTATATGCACATCCTCAAGTGGTCTTCCTTTGTGGGGTTTGTGTTTTTCTAGGATTTTCGTTTTTGGATGCTTATTGTTGCCTGACACTGGTCTACAGATAAAGATGACAACTTCTCCTTTCCTTCCCTTTCCTTTTCACTTTCCTTTCCTTTTCCTTTCCTTTTCTTTTCATTCCCTTTCCTTTTCTTTTCCTTTCCTTTCCTTTCTTTTCCTTTTCTTTTCCTTTCCTTTCCTTTCCATTCCTTTTCCTTTCCTTTCCTTTTCTTTTCCTTCCCTTTCCTTTTCTTTTCCTTTCCTTTCCATTCCTTTCCTTTTCCTTTTCCTTTCCTTTCCATTCCTTTCCTTTCCTTTCCATTCTTTCCCTTTCCTTTCCTTTTCCTTTTCTTTCTTTTCCATTCCTTTTCATTCCTTTCCTTTCCATTCCATTCCTTTCCAGTCCTTTTCCTTTCTTTCCTTTCCTTCCTTCAGGTCATTGAGTTCTAAAGATGAGGTAAAAGGTCTGTGTGATATGTGGAATTAATTCCCATGGTGCCATCCAGGTTTGGAGATGCCAAAATCATCAGGGTTATGTAAACATAAGGTTTACAATACCTGGTATTTACTGCATATAGCACCCCCATTCAGAGATTTCTTCTTTAACTCCTTCCATGATAATAAAGAGGAAATGATGTCTAATGGTTTTATTCTATGTCACTTACCAATATTTTATGAAATATTGTAGGTAAACCATCAAACAATATAAATTTCAAGTGATTTATGGTTCTATTGGATAACACTGAACTGAAGATAAATGTAAGCTTATAGGGAGATTAGGCTTAAAGAGCACTATGGATTATGGCCTGCTATGAGTAGAGCTGTCTTGGAGTGGGTGGATGCAGGGTAGACAGTTCAGGGCACTTATCAACATACTAGTTAAGGCTTATATATGCTGGATTGGTATGGCTGTAGGTAAAAAATGTAGTATCTTCTTATTAAAAAACATTGGCAAAACCAGCTGGCCAACATGTTACAAGTGTTTGTAATAGCTTTACAGGATGCCCAATGCATTCAAATTCAGTAGTCAGCTTATGATAGTATAAAGACAATACTATCAAAGCAATATCTTCATCTCAACTCAGGATCTGCCTATAGAAAGCATGGATTGCAGCCTATAGCACAAAAGATGAAAGATGCAAATTATTTATAGAGCAGGCAGTGTACCAACAGTAACTGTGTTCACCAAGTATATCAGAATTCCCTGTTATCAGCATACACTACAAGTATATATATCACAATAGATAATTACTAAACATTTAAATCTATTATCAATTGCAAAGTACAGCACATATGTTCAAAAGTCTTCAGCTTTGTCATTTAACACTACCAAAAGCGGCCCCAGTCAGACTTCTAACATTTAATTTAGGATTCCCATGCATTTCACAGTACAGTGCTAAATTATTCCAAGTGCATTTTTTGCTGATACCAAAGCAAAGCATCTCACAATGCTGTCACACATAAAATAAGGTTGGTTATTATACATTTAATAACACATAAGATTACAAAGATGTACATTTGCTAAAGCTTGGAGCAACAATTTAAAAACCTGAGGTAACTTGGAAAGCCACTTCATATAAAATAATCTCGTTCAGTCAGCAAAACAGAATGTGCACATATAGGCCCGGAATTAGAAAAAAAGGCCCACATGTGTAAGCTAGCAGCAAAAGGGTCTGTTAGCTGCTGTCTGAGTTATCTCAACAACCAATGATTCAGAGACACTTAGCCACAATTTGGAAATAGCTTATTATCAGCTAAGTTGTATGTCTCTGAATCGCTCAGTGTTTCTTACAAGTGATAACAAGCCCTTTTCTGCTGCCCTTGCAATAATCACCAATGGCAGCTGAGGCATCCCCTCATTCATTCCCCCACATATATATATATATTCATGCACACACACTGCCATAACTCTTATACCTATCCTTGATTTTATAGAACATCTGTGATTTGTCATTGCCCCTTGTAACTCATAGATGATCGCATTCATTCAGTAATGCCAGACATTAGAGTTTCATTCTTTTTATTGTTCAGTAAATGCATCTGGTTGCAAGATCTGTTGCTCTATTAACTTTAGAAATGGAGTAAAGTAATATTTAAAAAAAGACCTGCTGGTGTAATCTAATGTACCCCATTCTATGTCTGAAAGCCCTGATCACCGCCCCTCAAAAATTATGAACCATTACAGTCAGTCAATAATGCCAAAATTACAGTTTTGTTCTTAAAAGTATCTGTATTTCTCACTATTTTCAACTTTTAAGTGGATTAGGGAAATATAGATGTGTTTCTTAGGTGTCTAGTGTTCCCCCTCTACATCCTTTATGCTGTAAAACCTGTTGTTCTATTAATATGTTCTTAACTGGGATTTTCCCTAATGTCTAAGTGTCCCATCCTCCATATTACATCCACTGCTCATTAGTCTAGGGGGAGGTGAGAGGTACTGACACCTCCCCACACACACATACACACACACACACACACACACACACACACACACACACACACACACACACACACACACACACACACACACACACCTACCCTGTCTGTCTCCTAACTGAACACCCTACTGTGACCACTCGGGCAGACACACACTCACACACACATGCACACACTCAACTGACACCACTCATACCCCTAAATACACTCACACATACAGTCACACACAAATACACACCCTTCAACACTGCATGTGTGCTAAATCGCACAGCACTTACTTCTAACATGATTTCACCCATTGCAAGTAATGGGCAAATATAAGTTTTTGACCAAGATCATTTTTCTGTATCTGGTGTTAAGGATTTATACAGCAGGGCAATTCATAGAACTACTAGGATGAGTAATCATGCACCACAAGTATTTCAGGGGGAAGAGTGCATGACTAATTACCGTATGCTCTACCACAGAATGCCTCATTAGCATTTGCAGTAGACCAGTGAGACAGCCAGCTGCAGTGCTGCACACCTTTGTGGTAAGCAGTACAGTAGGATTGTCTACAAATCAGAAAGCGTTACCACCAGTGGTGAAAAGGGCTTACCACTGATGGTAATCCTTCTGAATCATGGTCATATTTAAAATATTGTAGTGTCCATGCAATCAGTGTTAACGCACCTCTGAATGAAGTTATGAGTCATATACTCACCCTATTCTATTAGGCCTATAACATTGTTAAATAAGGTACAGTGATGAATAAGCTGCCAGAAAAGGATCCACTAGGGTAATTTAATTGCTGATCCCTGTTTACATGTTTACTAATGAGAAAATGGTGCTACTATCCACCTGATGCATACTAATGTTTCCATGATCATGCTGCAAAATTCATCAACTCGTGTTTGACAACACTTTGAATTTATTGACACTACAACCTTAGTGTAAGCCTGGTTCTGTTGTGCAGCTGGATAAAACTCTGTCTATGGTCTAGGTGTTCTGAGCTTGAATAGTATCTTGGGTGTGGAAGGACCATGCAGGGGAAAGTGGAAGTGAGTGGCTAATGCTAGCTTGCTCATCCTAAGGGAGTGTTGGTAGTTATGGATGGCTGACTTGCTCCTCTGTTAGCAGAGACTTGCATAAACCAGTGGCCAAAGGACCAGCAGATATGAGTAATTTGTCCCAAGCCAGTGACAGTACACTTCATTTGGTGCATGTATGGGAACACACACACGGACACATGTACACACACACACACACACACACACACACACACACACACACACACACACACACACACACACACACAAAAACAGTGGAAGGGCATAGGATGCTCCCATGGTGATATAGGCACCCATATCAACCACCAGGGGGCAATGTTATCATCATATAGGAACATCCCTAATGGCTGCCCCTTTGATGTCTACAACATACATTAATCTCACCCTGGTGATGGTGAATAACTGATCAGTGGTGATGGTGGCTCAATGATTAGCAGACAGGGATGACAGAAAAGTGGATCTAGAAAAACATATAATCTTAATGTCATATATTATGCATCAGTCATGGTATGAGCTAAGTATTATGTTGGATAGAATGTCGTCCTATCCAGGGTTTGGCTTCCAATGTCAGATAGCTAATTTTCAAAAAAAAAAAAATAAAAAAATAAATAATCTACTAATGAAAAAAAGTAACAAGTGTCTGTACAGTGCAGTAACACCATTCCATTGTCCCCTGAATTATAGTCATAGGAGTTAGAGAGATTATCTTTGTGACTCAACTATAAAATGTTAAGATACAAAGATGCTGCGAAGTGGCACTTTGAGCCCTGTTGGCAGACATATCCGATAAGCGTGAGCAAGTTCTTTTATGGGGTTGCTTCTTTACTGGATGAAAATTTCACATAAGACTCAGACTAGAATGGGACAGAAATTATTCAAACTACTAAATTCTTAGCCCAGTATCCTCAGCATAGTTAAACATCTGACTCTAAATGTAATGACTGCAAATATTTGTCTTACAGAGTTTTCACATGATTGCCAAATGAGTTATTTCATATCTGTAAAATAAATACAAAATACTAATTTTTCCAAATGAAAAAAAAAACATAATTAGCGGGGGAAAATAATTTTGGAGGTCAGTTGGTCCCTGATCCTCAAACTCTGAATATAAGGCCAACAAGTCAAGTGGTTACAGAAAAAGTATCATAATGCAAATATTCAGGAGCCAAAACATCAGAGTTTGACCATTAAAGTACCACAACCATTGCAAGCCTTGGGAAATGAACCTGCAGAAATGATCAATCTCTCTCTCTCCGTCATTGTATGTGTGTGTGTGTGTGTGTGCATATATTTATAAATTATAACTCTCTCTATATATGTGTCTACTTCAGAAGACTGACAAACAAAAAGACTGAATCCAAAAATATTGAAAATTCAAAATACTGAATGCATTTTAATGCAGGGGCAAGCCCCCCAACACCCCTCATGTGGGGGGCTGCACCCTGACACCCCCTGATAACTATATATACCAACTCCAAGATCGCACAACAGTGTTGAAGGAGCAAATTCCATCATTCAGTATTTTGAATTTTCAGTCTTTTGGGGATTCAGTCTTTTGGTCTGTTAGTCTTTTGAAGTAAACCCATATCTATATACATATGTGTGTGTGTATGTGTGTGTGTGTCTGTGTGTATGTGTGTGTGTTTGTGTGCGTATATATATATATATATATATATATATATATATATATATATATATATATTTATTTATATGGTTCCCCTTTATAATCTCGAAATACTGAAAGCTCGAACTTCAGTATCTCGAAACTATAAAGTCGAACAATCCACAATCCCGAAAAACACAAACACGAAAAACTAAAATCCCGAACATTCACAAACCATACACTACACAGCACGCTGACCCTTCAACCTACAACACACAAACTACACAATCCTACACTACATCTACGCAGGGGGGCAAGCCCCCCTGCACCCACCATGTGGCGGGCAAGCCCCCATACCCCCAACCTATATATACCAACTCTGAGATCACACTAACAGTCAAGAAATGCATTACTCACACGCAGACATTCCACACTCCCTCAGACGCACACACACACACACACACACACACACACACACACACACACACACACACACACACACACACAAACACAACCTCCCTACCCTAACCCACATGCACAACTTACAATAATGCTAGCATACACTCACTTACCTTCACTTTCGTAAAACATCCTGGCCAAACACTTCCTGTCCTGTTGCTGCACTGCATAAGCACAGATTCGAGACATTCAAACTCGTGCTTATGCACTTTTGAGATTTTGCATTTTCGCCTTTACGGTCTCGAGATACTGAAATCCGAGCTTTCAGTTTTTCGCGATTGTAAAGGGGATCTATATATATATATATACACTGAAGACGCTGCGAGCGAAACCGGCCACCGGTCTGTGTATTTTGTGGGCAGATACCGACACAGGAAACGTGTGAGCGCAACTAGGTAAGTGTGCGATAGTGAGGGATTTAGGGTTAGGGTGCGTGTAAGGTAAGTGTGCGATAGTGAGGGACTTGAGGGTTAGGGGCGGATTAAGTGAGTTAGGTTTAGGGTGGGGGTAAGGTAAGTGTGCGATAGTAAGGGACTTGAGGGTTAGGGGTGGATTAAGTGAGTTAGGGTTAGGGTGCAGGTAAGGTAAGTGTGCGATAGTGACGGACCTTAGCGTTAGGGTTTGGGTTAAGGTTAGTGCATAGATAGTTGTGTGTAAGGTGTAGTGTAGGTTTTTAGGTTGTTGGTGTGCTTGTGTTGTGTGTGTTATGTGGAACAGCGAACGTTTTGTTTTGTTAACTATCGGTATTGTGGTTTGTCGGGCATGTGAGCTTTCGTGTTTTTGCGATTTTGTTCTTGTGGTGTCGGTGTTGTGGGTGTCAGTGTTGTGGACTGTCGGTTTAACGTAGTAGACCCATAGATATATATATATATATATATATATATATATATATATATATATATATATATATATCTATATATACACACACACACACACACACACACACACACACACACACACACACACACACACACACACACACAATCTGGTATTGAATGAGAACAACCAGAAGGAAGTGATGAGTAGTGACTCAGGTGCTATATCAAAAAATGGTATGAAGGATGTGGTTTTTCCAGTACTTCCATTTCGGATAAGGGAAGTGAGAAACAGGAAAGAAATTAGATTGTTGAGCAGAGGAAAGAAAAGAAGAAGGTCGTACACAGAGGAACGATAAATGAAGGAAGCAATGAATCTTTGGTTTTTAATCTTTCATCTTTCGTGTTGACTGAAATGTACATGAACATTCTTGATAAGGGGCTAAAATTCATACCCACTAGAGGAATGGAAGATAATGAGGCTATACTGAGTCTGAGGTCCTTTGAACGTGATGTGATGCTGTGAAGAATGTACAAGGACAGTAAGAAACTGAATTAGATTTGTTTAAAAAACCTAGCAGCTTTGTGCCACAGAAATGCAGTGATGGATACCTTCATTAATGTATGTGAACAAGAAATAACTGACTATCTGTGGAACAATAAAAGGAGAAGCTATAACATCACGAAAGAAGAAAAACTGGCTTTGAGAGAGCTAGAAGAGAATACAGAACTGATTATTAGACCCACAGATAAAGGAGGTGGGGTTGTCCTGATGGACAAGGCCAGATACAATGAGGAGGTATTGATCCTCTTGCAGGATGATACATCATATAAGGAGATTAATAAGAATGAATTAGAGAAAATTGAAATGAAAGTGAGGTTGTATTTGGAAGAACTTAAAGAACAAAACCTGATTACAGTTGAATTATGTAACTATTTACGGGTGGAACATCCTTTAATTCCTGCCTTTAAGTTCCTTCCTAAGATTCACAAGGATCCACAAAAACCACCATTGAGGCCTATTGTAGCAGGAGCAGGATGGATCACTGAGCCTGCATCAATTTATGTAGAACATCATATTAAAAAGGTCTTGGAGAAGGCACCAGCAGTCCTAAAGGACACCAAGATGTTTCTTGGGAAGCTTAGCGAGTACATCAGCATGAAAAGAGATAGGAAGAAATATCTAATGATTAGCATGGACATTAAGAATTTGTTCACCAGTATTCCAAATAGATATAGTGTAGCAGCACTAAGAAGCTTCCTACTGAATGAAGGCACATATGAGGAAAGGCAAGTTGCAGTTCTATGCAACTTGATGGAAATAATATTGAACAATAATGTCTTCATGTTTGATGGAAAGTTTTATGTACAGCTATGTGGTTTAGCTATGGGTACGCCATGCGCCAATAGCTATGCGAATATAGTACTGGCGCATTGGGAAGATAAAGTGGTGTATCAGGACAACCCCTGGAGGAATTGTTTAAAGGTATACCAAAGGTTTGTGGACGATATATATATATATATATATATATATATATATATATATATATATATATATATATATATATATATATATATTATGTGGGAAGGTGATGTTGTGGAACTTAACAATTTCCATAAATACTTGGAAAATAGCACAAATTTCCTAAAGTTTACAATGATCTACAGTGACACATAGATGGATTTTCTGGATGTACGGATCGTACAAAATGAGGAAGGAAATATAGAGACTAGTCTCTTCAGAAAGGATTGTTGGAAGAACAATATTCTACCAAGGAACAGTATGCACCCAAGGTACACCTATAAAAATATCATGAGAGGACAATTTTTAAGAATGTCAAGAATACATTCGAATAATACAACCCTTGGGTTGGCAATGAATGACATATCTTAAGGCAAGAGGTTATAGAGAAGAAGAAGTGCTCAGAATGAGACAGCAAATAAATATGGAAAGAGATGAGAAAGGCAGACCATATTTAAGAGGTAACAAGAGAGTGTTGATCGAGGTAGAAAGTGTCGGAGAGAATTGAAAATGGTTCTCACTCATACAGCAGATATAGAAGGGGTCTGTGACATTATAAGGAAGAATTGGAAGATATTAATGTCCAATGAGGAATGTAAAGGAATAGTGGGAGAAGAACCTAAATTTTGCTTTAGAAATGCAAAGAATTTGAAGAAAATACTATGCAAAGACAACAATTTCAAACCACATATCACCTCAAAAAGAAGAGGAACCTTTCCATGTAGAAGATGCACTATGTGTAGATTTATATGTACAGACAATTGTTTTGAGCATCCAGTTACTAAGAGGAAATATGTCAGTAATTTTTATGCTGACTGTACAATGAAGAACATTGTGTATCTGGCCACGTGCATCATGTGACAATTTTTATGTTGGAAAAATAGTAAGACAGATGAAGGAGAGGCTGTCCAAACATATTAGTGACATAAGGCTTAAGGATTATAAGAACCCTCTAGCAAAGCATATTAGAGACAATGAAGGGCATGGTTTCATGTTCAGAGTTTTGAGAATGGTGTATGCTTCAAAAAAGGGAGGAGATGTCAATAACAAACTTGAGCAAGAAGAGATGTTCTGGATTGGGAAATTGGGAGCACATCAGAAACCAGGGCTCAATACAGCCTTTCCTATGAAACCCGCCTTGAAAAGGTGGAGACTGAGGAGACACTTATGCCACGCCCATTCTAGGATGAGTGTGTCTGCTTAATGCAACGCTCCATTAGTGGAAAGGGTTTTTAAAAATAAAAGGATGTAGTACGAGTCATATGGATCTGAAGAAGGGTTGTTGAAGTGACCTGAAAGCACTTATCCCTTGACATTTTACTAGTTTTACTAGTTTTTATTTTTTGTATCCTGAATAAATGCGTGGTCTATTTTAAACAGTTTGTCTTGGAGCATGTTTTGGAGGATTACGAGCTATTTGGTGGTGTTTTGCAACTGAAACACTGAGATGCTATTAGGCTGTGTTCCATGTGTTGCCTTTTGAGCATTTAATACTTACGCTGAAAACATCAGGTTGTGTTTCATCTGCTGTTCTGTTTGGCATTTGACTCATGCGCTAAAAATACGTTGAAATTACCAGCTGGCCCTGGCAGTGTTTTATGTGCTGTTTGTTGGATTTTTGACACTTTGTATTGTTTACAGCACACTCCTACTGAGTTCCGGTGTTGTTTTTCTTATATATATATATATATATATATATATATATCTATATATATATATATATATATATATATATTTATATATATATATATATATATATATATATGTATATATATATATATGATGTTTTTCATCAGTGGTATAGTTGGTTGAATGCTGTAACTGTCAAAGATCATTAGATTGACTGTTACATAATTCCAGCACTTTTATCCTTTTTTTCAGGTTTGTGAAATCCTGTACTTAGCATATTTCATTCCTGGGGATGTGGGGAGACAGATAGGAGATGGTGGATATCGTCTTTAACCCTAGGTAGTAACTCAAATTACACAACATATATGTATCACTGTACTAAGAGAACTCCACATTTTAAGTCCTTTAAATATTGTACATATTTCCTCATTGCCAGAAATATTGTGAATATTGTTTCTTGCTACCCATTTTTTTGACGCGCATTTTTGTTATCATATGATGTATATCAGAAGCATAGCTAGGGTGTGCCTACGGGGCAGCCACCCTAGTTGCAAGGTGTTAAGGCGTGCGATCAGCAGTAATGTGGTAATGCCATTATGGAAGCAGTTACTTTAGCATTTTGTTTGTGGTATTAATTCTAACAAGTGGCTTGTTACAGTTTTTAAAAGTTGAAAAGACCTTTTTTTCTTCTCAAGCAGAGGAAAGGCACCCGATCAAAGAATGGCGCCAGGCTGTAGATGAGTTAGCCATGAATCTGTGATGTATTTTCACTTTTGACATCAATTTTATTATTGTTTTATGTGCCTTGCTTCTCTGGGGCTTGGTTATGGCTTTAAAGTGTCAGTTGATCAGTCCACTTACCCATTCAAATATATAAATAAATAAGTAAAATACACTCACAACTGTTTTAGAAAGGGCTTCAGTATCTCATATGCCGTTAATGAAATCAGACATCCCATATTCACATATCTACTAACAGGTTCTGCTTTTATAGACTTGAGTAGAGCCTTCATATAGCTAGATCATTCACTTCTGGTCTCTAAACAAAGGAGATAGGCTTTGGAGTGGGTCCAACTAAATGGTTTAAAAAATACCTACAGGATAGACCTTTTCAGTTTATTTCTAGCAATGCTTAATCTGATGTTGGTTGAACCAGTGTTGGCATTTCCCTAGTCTCTGTCCTGTTAATGTATTTGTTTTACCCTTTTTAATTTTGACTTCACCTTTGAGCTGCCCAGGATGCAGATCACCCTGTATGCTAATTGTACTAACCTCCATTGTTCTGGTGAATAAAACAGATAGTACAAAAAGATATTCCAAAAGACTTGCTCAGTCTCCAGAACTCACTGTCTGTGAATAGTGAATGTCACAGAGTTGCAGTTATCACTTTTTTGCACACCACAAAGGGTCCAGGATGTTCCAGACCTCATCACTGCACCCCCACTATCCTTCCATCTGCTCTGCTCAAAAATAACAGAACTGCCTGTGTGTGAGTGACTGGATTTAGCCCTTACTTTCATGTTTCACAGACAATTCTCTGTTAATAGAGTTCTTAAGCCAAGGAGGCATTAATACAAATTCTCTAACTTTTTAACAATTGAATAAAGGAAAACAATTATTTTAAATCTGTTGATATACAGACTCATTGTGTTCTTATTTTAATTCATCCTGTAGTACCAATTTACTACAGTCCAGACTATGGTCAACAAATACTGTGGATTAATTTCCCCCTCTAATACCACCATCAGCATCAGTGTCTAACATTAAGCAAAGTCAGTTGGCCATTAATCACCATCGAGTTGATACTTTTCTGAGCATCCCTGATATTTAAATTGCAGTACTTAGGATGCTGCGTATGCCTTGTATGGAAATTAGCTGTGAAATCCTGTTACAGTTAAATTGAGTGTCAAGAACAACATTTTTTCATTTATTAGGTTCTTCTTCTCCCTGACTGTTGCTAAAGATCCATGTTCTAAGCTTACCATGGCTACATGGATCCATTTACCCCTATCAGTTATAAAGGATCAGAAATACTATAGCTTTAGAAAACGACTGATTTTTTAATCAAAGATATATGCTTAATATTCATTTAGCAACAAGAGTTAGGCCTTATTTGTTGGCTTAGTGGCCTAAAAGCCTACTGTATTGATTGAATTTATATT
The DNA here is from genome assembly GCF_019279795.1 of Protopterus annectens. Taxonomy (NCBI): domain Eukaryota; kingdom Metazoa; phylum Chordata; order Ceratodontiformes; family Protopteridae; genus Protopterus; species Protopterus annectens. The sequence goes on along the minus strand of NC_056739.1, from coordinate 996,621,178 downwards.
TGGGTTATTTCCTTTTATACGGTATTAGCATTGTGAGCCAATATATATTATTATGTGTTGTATATTTTCTTCTCTTTGACAGTATCCTTACATTAGCTATACATGTGCACTGTGTTAAATCTATTAGTTCCTTTAGCCCAAGGTCATGGGTGAAAAGGGTTCTAGGACCAGCCCACTAACATATTTACCAAAGAAAGAAAGAAAGAAACAAACAAACAAATAAAAGCATAGCAAGACATTACATGCTAGGTATAAAGTGGTTATATTATCACTGCATATTTGAAAAGGAAAGGCTCTTAAAATGAACGTAATGTGTTGTCATACTGGCCACAAAATTACCACGTGTACAGAACATTCTGACAGCATACAGGCCACATAAACATAATACCATAATATATCATTTTCTTATGTATAGTGCCCAATGCACCTCATTCTTGTTTGGAAATTGTTAAAGTATTATGCTATTAGAACAGAATGTGTTTTTGTGTGTAATGTATTAGTTTAGAGCTTTTCTGCTGTGTTTTTGTGTGTAATGTATTATCATGGAGCTTTTCTCCCCGGGCCTCCACTGAAAATGGGCTTTTGGGCCCAGTGGACTTCCCCGGTTATCAAACTGGAAATAAATAAATAAATAAATAATACCTCTGTGCTCTACAGCAACCCTGTAAAATATTCGATAGAGAGGAGATGCTGACTACTGTCTTTAACCCTCGGAAGTAACTCAGGTCCAACTGCATACACCCTGGAATTAGACAACATCATAGGAAGGACATGATTAGAAAAAAGGTGCCCCACAATAATCAATTCTTTGTGCTCATTTCTATTTCACTTATGGAAACAACCTGACTTACCACTATAGAGGCCCCTGAGATGTTGAGTCTAAATACTAACAAAATCAAATGAAATTTGTTTTCTATCAAAAGAAAAAAAAACACCATTCTGTATTTTGATCTTAATGCATCATCTAGCACTAGGGAAAAATAGTGTGTTTATGTCAAATGTCAGCAAACATTTTTCACAGACTCACAAAAATTTGCCATTTTGGAATGTCCTGGCAAACATGATAAATTTATGTTTCTGGTATGGAAGAAATTAACTAATTTCAAAGACTGAAACTCTATTACTGTCTGATGCAGACTGTACCCAGAAGGCAGTCATGTCAACGTAATGTTAGTGATGGCGACAAGAATCAAACTATTGGGTTTCAAGGGCATTTACAAGCAGCTTTTCACAGCTTAAACAGAGCTATTAAGCATGTTTATTTTGTATGCAAGTGGCGAGAGACAGAGAGAGAGAGAGAGAGAGAGAGATAGAGAGAGAGAGAGAGAGAGAGAGAGAGACAGGCAAATGTGGTGGGGCAGGTTACTTTTGAGTCTACAATGATGCATCATTTTAAGGTCAAGGCACCATCCTTTTGAAAATACAAATCCTATTAATTCAGCAATGCCAATAAATTTAAAAAAATCTGTAGACATAATAGAAAATAATCTAATGACTGCCAGAAGCAGATATGACATTTGTTTTAGTTTATACAGATGTTTCAGCATGTTAGCATGTCTGATTAGCACAATTAGTTTAATAAAATGTTTATTGAAACATATGCTAAAGAACAGGGTTTATATGCATGCTAACATGACAAGAAGAGTACAAACTGCAACCTTTACATCGCTGCTCAGTCCTGGGATATTTCAGTCTTATTATTGTCAGTTACAAATATTATATGGAGCTAGTGAAGGGCATATATCACAGTGCTTATTTTAGCTAGCTAGTGGTATTATCTGTCCTTTTCACCTTTTCTTTTTTTAAATTTTAGAAAGGGTTTGTGTCATTCTCCCTTCTTTCCCAGCTTTTTGTCTTATGGTTCGTCATGTTCTTCTCTTTGATGTGCTGTCTTTTACTTATTGGCTGGGCACATCATAATGACATGAAGGACAGGAGAGAATTAAAAAAAACCTGTGCTGTTGGTAGAACAAAGACAGCTCAGCCGTCTGTGACCAGGACAAACTCACTGAGCTGATAGTTCAGTTTCTCTAATGGAAGCAATATGTACCCAACATGCCCACTTTTACAGTACCGACATTCAAACTTCACATGCCAAAAAAAAAAAAAAGACATCAAAAGGTAAGGACATTGAAGCCTACTATGTATTAAATATAGTATGTCATTGTTCTTACAAAAGGTGCATTCTGTGCTAAATTCTTTTAAAGTACTTACAAAAGTCAAGCTTTCAGTCATCTCATCTGTTTCACGAAATGAGAGATACCACAATATTTAGTAAGTGCCATGTGCTGGGTGAGTTACTGAGTTACATAATAATTCTTTATGAGGCAGAAAGACATTCATGCTGTATAAAAGTTTAAAAGGGCTGCGTGATAGTCAACTCATTAAGATTTCTGCCTCACAGCTTTAGCATTTGAGGTTCTAACCTGGTCTCTTAGTCACTGCTTGCATGTATTCTGCCTGTTTTCCTAGTGCCTGTATAGATTAGATCAAATACTTCATTTTCCTCCCACAAACCAAAAGCATGCTGGTTGACTGAATACACTAAAATGTGCCTTTAGGTGTATGTGCATGAGTGTATGTGTGTGTTGATGTGTACTAATATTTAGTTCAACATTTCAGCACAAACAGTTTTTATATGCTTTATTCAGCCAAGGTAACATTTAGTTTGGAAAACACAACCACAGGGGAATAAAACAAAATTTGCACATAAGTCTTTTAATGAAGGATTAAACTGTAGCTAAATTAAACAGTAACTTGTTCATCAGTTAGTCCGCAATGGATTTTGGGCAGATAACCTTCTCTCTTAGTGCTTCTCCTTTACAACATCTCAGTGTGTTGCAGTGCTCACTCACAGGGAGACATCTTTCACTTGAGAACTCTTACCTAGAGTAGGGCCTTCTTTTCCATTTCAGCACTCCCTTCCTTTTAGTCTCTCTTATGTTTTTTTCAATTCTGTATTCTTCCTTTATGCAAAATGTCAGGGGAAGATGATTAATCCTCTCTAGAGCAAGAGGGTAAGAAAATTTACTTCTCTAAGTGGCAGTAGCCCTGATATTGCTCTAGAGGGAGATGTTATCTCTTAATTGCTATGGAGATGGTGTGCCTGCCTATTTCAGACTCTCTTCATAGCTTCTTTGGCAGTCAAAAATATGCTTTAGCGATAGTCACCATGCTGCATGACTGCATGATTCTAGTCATAGGTGACTCTATAGTCAGGCACACTGATGTTCCACTCACCAGGCTAAACAAGAAGGAAGTTACTGTCAGCTGCCTGTCAGGTGCCAGGATCCGCACGTACTCAGGTCACTCCACAATAAGTACAAATATGACACTGTCATTGTCCATGTTGGTGTGAGTGACCTGAGATGTACCTCCCTGGACTACATGAAAAGAGACATGGAGTAGCTCTCCAATTTTGTAGCCCAGGCAGGTTTGACCCTAGCCCTGAGTAGCATCCTGCCATCACCCAGAATGATAGCACAGTACAAGGACAAAATGACTGACTTCAACAATTGGCTAAGCTTCTGGTGTCATTCTAAGGGGATCCAATATTTGTCTGCCTGGGACGATATGATCGACAGACCACGATGATTTGCCAGAGATGGCCTGCACCTGTCGCCTTTGGGATTCTGGATACTGGCAAAGGCTCTTGCCACCCCTATAGTGCCTTTTTTAGGCAAGGTTCAAATGACAAATTCACCACTGTAACAGGTACAAGCAAGCAAAATCTGAGGGTAATGCTACTCAATGCTAGAAGTCTAAACCTCAAAATGCACTCACTCGAGGCACTCCTTAAAATGGAGAACATCGACATCTGTGCAGTGACAGAGACCCGATTCAAAGCTCCAGAGAGCACCCCTGCATTACCAGGCTATAATTCATACCACACCTTTCGGCCACCTAACCCGGAATGAAACACTAAAGGTGGAGGCATGTCCATATTCATTAAGGATATCCACACCTCCAGGCTAGTTGCACAGCATAATGCATCCGAGATTATCCAAGTGCAACTAACTCTGGGCAAGACTGCAGTCCAAATTGTAGCTTGCTACAGACTCCCCACCATACCCCAGGATTTCCACTCCTCATTTCTTGATACAGTGGAAAGTATTAGGGTACAACCCAACACCCTAATAATGGGTGATTTCAACTACCCCACCATTAACTGGGGGAAACTACTTATGTACCAACTCTTTTGCTCAACGTTTTCTGGAATTCATAAATTCCAGCGCCTTGGATCAACTTATTCACACCCCAACCAGGGGCAGCAGTATCCTAGACCTGATCATTACCAACATGGGCAACCAGTGTTCTAAACCAGAGGTCAATTCCTTGTTGGTCAGATCTGACCACAAGCTAATCACCCTAGGCATCCACATCCTGCCCCCACCCCCAATTAGGGAAACCACCATAAAAAACTCCTCCAAAGCCAACTTCACACTTCTTAAGGCAGAAGTGGCAAACTTCATGACACCCATGCAGACAGACAATAGAGGTACAACTGCTGAATCCTACACAAATGCACTTTATAAGCACTTACACGAGTGCATGGATCATGCCATCCCTAATGGAACCAAGATCCTATCCTCCAAAAAAAGGAAGCTAATCTGGTAGTCCTCTGCCATAAACAAACTCTACAACAGAAGAAAGAAACTGTTGCAAAAAAGAGTAAAATCCCATGACTGGAGGAACTCTCTGGTCAACCTCAGTAAGAAGCTGAGATCCCTCATAAAATCCTTCAAAGCTAATTATGAAAACAAAATTGCCACTGACTCTAAAGATAACCACAATGCATTCTATAGCTATGTCAAGAATCTCAATGGCAACACTCAGATCTGCTCTGAGTTACAGTATGGCACTAAATATACAGAACCAACTGATATTGCCAACATTTGGCAGATAGGTTCAGTGCTATCTTTACCCCCCTCTCACCCCCTAGAAGGCCCATCTCTATACTGGAAGAATGCAAAGTTCCTGTAATCATGGCTGCACAGGTAAAAAACACACTCTCCAAAGCCAAGAACACAGCATCTACGAGACCTGACAATATACAGAATGGAACTGGCACCCTACCTAAGTATTATGTTCAATCATAGCCTCACCTCAGGCTTTGTGCCCACTGAATGGCACACCGCGATGGTTATCCCACTCCACAAAGCAGGAGCCATGACGGACCCCGGGAACTACCACCCCATTAGCCTGATGAGCCTGGTCTGCAAGGCCATGGAATGTATCATCATGGAACTCATAAACAAAGACAATGGTAATCTCCAAACTCTGGACTCTATCCAGTTCAGGTGTGTAAAAGGCAGATCATGTCTCCTAAACCTGATTGACTTCTTTGAAGCAGTCACCAAAGCCATAGATAAGGGTAAGGTGGTTCATACAGTTTATCTAGATCTCGCCAAGGCTTTCGACACCATCCCCCACTCTGGAATTATAGATATGCTCACTAAACTAGGTATAAATCCCTATGTTACAAGATGGGTTGCCAACTGGCTCATGGACAGAATCCACACTGTGAAAGTAGCAGACTCCAAATCCGACTTCAGACCAGTGACAAGTGGAGTACCACAGGGTTCAGTCCTGGGTCCTCTCCTGTTTGGTATCTACTTCTCTGAAGTACAGGCTAACATAGAAGGTCTTTGGCTAACAAAGTTTTCAGATGACTGCAAACTAGGAACCATAATCGAAACTCCTAATGATGTGGACATACTACAAAAGGGCCTCACTGAGACAGATGCTTGGTGTCAAAGCCATGGCCTGAAGCTCAATGCCAAAAAGTGTATTGTCATCCCCTTTGGTAAAAACTCTGTACCCATGAACTACCACATAAGTGGTAGTCTACTTCATGCCAAAAGTGTGATAAGAGACCTTGGGACACAGGTGGACAGTAATCTCTCCTTTGATAATCACATCGCCACAGTGGTCAGGAAATTCCTCCATGTGGCTCACCTCATCACAAAAGGTTTCTCATCCAGAAAAAAAGAGGTCATTGTTCCCCTCTACTCATCACTCATTAGACCCATTATAGAGTACAACGCCCCTTTTGGTATGTCCCTCACAAAACATCTACAACAACTGGAAAGGCCACAGAAATACCTCACAAAGAGGATTACTGGCCTCAAACAGATGCCCTATGCAGACAGTCTCAAAAAACTCCAGCTTTACTCCGTCGCATATCGCCTACTCAGAGGCGATCTCTGCCTAACATACAAAGCTATGTCAAACCCAGAGTTGTTGGACATGCTCTACTTAAAGAAATCCCAATCCCTCTAAGCTACATGCTCTATGGACCTAAACCTTGTCACCACAATAAACAGAACATGCTGGAAGGATAGATTCCTGTCCCAGAGTCTTCCAATATTCTGGAACAGACTACCTATCTATGTCAAACAGAGCTCCTCATTAGCACTCTTCAAGAAAAATCTTGATGATTGGATGGGAAATAGGAAATTCACCCCAGGGATCACTTCTGTGGCTCTGCTCGACAGGGACACAGGAAAATAATTTTCTTGGGTGGCAAAAGCCAGGGAACCTTTTTGGCTAGGCTTATATAGGCCCTAGGGCTAATAGCTTAGTACCTACCTATGAACCTATGAACTCCCCCTCTCTGCAGTGCAGAACCATCAAGTCCAGCCTTTTGAGATGACCCTTTAGCCAAAGGCAACCCATCCACATTTAAGAGACTGTAGCCAGAACAATAGCTGATCTTGAAAGTAAAGGGCTGGAGGGCCACAGCCTGGTGAGACAAATTTGAGTTGCAGTCTTTTTGTCTGAAGTTCACACTTAAGGGGCAGGGGCAGTAACAAACTCCCAGGGAATGTCTGGTCTAGCAATCTTATCTGCCACTCCGAAACATGGCTTCATTCCCTTCCATAGTACTAACACTGCACTTCTAGCTTTCATAGATACTGTCAATAAAGCTAGAGATAATGACAAACTAGTCTCCTCCTTCATTCTAGATTTGCCTAAAGCCTTCAACACAGTTTATCTCAAGAAACTCCTACTTCAAATATCCTTACTGGGTCCATCTCAGCTCACCCTTCTATGGTTCAAAAGCTACTCGTTCAATAGGTATCAGTCAGTAAAATGGCACTCCTCCCTCTCTCCTTACCTCCCAGTTACCACTTGTGTACTATAAGGCTCTATCCTTGATCCCCTCCTCTTTAACATTCACACCAACACCCTCTACATATCCATACAACAGGCCTCTCAAATACAATATGCATAGAATTTTATACTTATATGCACATCAGACAGCCTGGCACATCTCCATAAAGCTACTCAGGAAGCTTTAACAGCCACTGAAATATGGATTTATAACAACGTATGCTCAACCCCCCCCACCAAAATGCACTACTACTTTTTTTCCCCACATCCCCCTCTCATATTCCTCTCTCATGAAAAAACAAAATTTAAAATCCTCTCTTTAAATAATACAACCATTGAAGTCACTTCTCATAGCAAATTATTAGAGATGATAATTTATGATAATCTTACATTTAACCTGCATATACAATATTGCATGAAAAAATCATCAAAAACTAGGGATGCTTTATAGAGCCAAAAACCTACTTACTAAAGATACTAGAACTACACTTACCACTACTTACCTGCTCCCCTCACTACTTTATGGCACTCCCATCATTACTAACCTCCAGGCATCACAAAAAACAAAACTTGAACAATTCTATAATAAAGTGTCTATATCTGTAGCAAATACCATTTTCAAAACCCACTACTGTATGCCACTAAAAAGCATAAATTGGTTATAACTACCCCATCAACAAACATATGCAGCATCTTACTACTATAAAAGTATCCAGCACACATCTGCTTGTCTTACACTAACTAAATCTAACTAAAATTTTAACATTTGTCACCTTTCTTAATTGCACACCCCAAATTTGATTATATGCTAACTTCATTACAGCTGTTGTGATAGGCCTTGGAGGTAATAACTGGAATATCTATTCTCTTTGTTTACCATGTACAGCATGTGATTTTTTAAGGTCAAACTATGTATGTGAAGGGGAGCATTTCTGTTTTTTTGTTTTTGTAGAGCTGTTGGTGTATAGTTGTCTCACTGCCAAGTCACCATTACTTTTGTCCATATTCTAATAGGAAGTGGAGGTTCTGGCCTCTTCTCTTATAACTACTGCTTCAGGTGTTTCCCCTTCATCAGGTCATTCCTTCTAAAATGGCAGCTCATGAATATGATTTTCTTCCACCAGGGGTACTACAAGTTTCCCTTTCCCTTGTTCAGTATCTGCATTACTTAATTTACCCTCCTTGAGTCCTACTTCTATTTCATACTGTCTCACTGTTTTGATATAACTAGAGGTTTATGGTGCTGTTCAAGTCCTCCTTCCCCATTTTCTTCTGTATGAGATTGACCCATCAATTCCTCAATTTCTACACCTATCTCCCTTAGTGTATTCTCAGTTATAGACCCTTCCCTGTCAGTTTGTACACTGACTTTTTTATTTTAACAACTTTAGTCTTTTGACTAGACTCATTATCAAATTTATCTAACCCTTCCCATGGATACTACTTCAATCTACTTTTTATTAATTGTTTTATAGTTACAAACATACTATGCTCTAACTAATTTAATCATGCTCCCCAAGTCCAACATCCCTACAACATTTGCATTTCTTTTGCGACTACCAATATATTACCTTAAACAAGCTTAGCAATAGTAAAGTGGCATAAAGTCAAATCTGCAGTTCCATTTCTAGTTGAGTGAGTTATACATTGTCATATTCTACAGCTCCATTCTGCATAGGCATGGCGTTAGGCACAACATGTCGGTCAGCATTAATGTTTTTTTACAGGGACATTATTGTTTTCTGTAACTTATGTGCCCTTTTCTAGAACATTTAAAACAAACTTGCTCAGGTGGTCTTTTTTTTTATTGTTTGCAGACAGAGATTATTTATTTATTTGACATTTGTTAACTGGGTTAGTCCGACTAGGCAGCAGCCCTTTTTCAGCAGAGGCCAGATGAGAAAAGCTCCACATAGTACATGTAACAAAAGTAATGATACAGTAAACAAAAAACATTTAGAGTTAACAAGTTAACAAAATATACCAAAATAGTCAGAGAAAAAAAAACATGCTAGAAAAAACATAATAGAGTTCAAAAGATACATACAATACTAAGAAGAAATCTAAAAATGGTCACTTCATGCAAAATAAAGTCAATAAATAAATTATAAATGTACACTATATAAAGGAGATAATCCCAAGGCACAGGTCACTATATAATTCTACAGTGTTGTAGGCTGTGAGAAAGTAGATTTGCAAGAGAGAGAGAGAGAGAGAGAGAGAGAGAGAGAGAGCAGAGATGGTTGTGACAGGAGTATTAAAGGAATATAAGGGGAGGGGTAGATAGGGTTAAGTTGGGTGACTGCATAACCATGACCATGATTTATGAAGGGTATCCTTTAGAGCTGTTTTAAAAGAGTTAGGGTTTGGGATTGATCTAACACTAAGTGGTAGTTTATTCCAGGTATTTGCCAATGAGTAGATGTAGAGGGGTTTGCCAGTATTTTTGTTTGGCACATATACTTGGAGAAGATGTTGTTGAGAGCTAGAGAGGGCACGGCTGGAGGTGTGAGGATGGATGAGGGAAGTGAGAAAGGGGCAGGAGAAAGTTTCATGTAAGACAGAATTCGTCATGAGAAGCTGGTGTAGTAGGATTTGGTGATGACATTCTAGCCACTGCAGGTTTTTCAAGGGTAGGCGGCTAGGTGAGACCAGTAGGGGTAGTTGGAGGCAAATCTTGCAATTTTGTTATAGGTGAGTTCAAATTTAAACAGAAGGTTGGATTGGAGGTGTGTCAAAATAGGGACTGCATAGAGTAGGTGGGTAGTTATTGTATAACTGAGGGGAGTGGAGAGGAAGAGTGGAGGTTATTAATAAAGAAATTAAATAATAGGGGTCAAGGATAGAGCCTTGGAGTACCCCTGTTTGTACAGGTAAGAACGGACAATAGTTAGATTACCATTTAACAGATTGGAATCTGTTGGCGGGGTAGATGGTAAACCAAGACGGTGCAGATTTGGACACATTAAAGTAGTTAGTTTGAATAGAAGTAGTCAGTGGGAAACAGTATTGAAGACTTTGGAGAGATCCAGAAACAGATTGGAGACTAACTTGCTGTTGTCAAGAGAGTTTGTGATAGAGTTTGTAAAGGATGTCAGAGCAGTAGCTGTACTGTGTTTTAGGCAAAAAACGTGCTGTGTAGGGGTAAGGAGATTTTCTAGCAGAAGGTGATCAAGGAGATGTTTATGAATGCATTTTTCTAGAATGTTAGACAGGGGAGATAGAATGGCAGTTGGCCTGAAATTTGAGGGGTCAGTTGAGATGCCACCTTTGTGTAAGGGTAAGACAAGAAATGTTTTCCAGATGTCAGGTACAATGTTTTCCTTGTTCTCTTTAGTAATATTGGAGATTAGGTAAGTGATAAATTGGCAGCACTTTTTATGAATTGAGGAGGAAGGTTGTTGACTGATGGAGAGCATGGTTTAAGTTTGCTGAGAAGTGATTTGGTATAGGTTGTAAGGATGGGTTTAAAAAATAAAGAGGTTATTTGAGTAGATATAGGGAAAGTGGGGTAAGTAATAGTGTCATTTTTGGTTAGATTACAGACAGAGTAAATGAAGAAGGAATTTAGAATGGTAGCAGTATCACTGGAAGAGCTATTAAGGCATAGGGATGAGTGATGGGGGGGCTTTCAGGATGTAGCTGCTTATTAGTAGATTGCCAGAATTTTTGAGGGTTGGAGTGGGGATTGCTTAGTGGTTTTTGAAAACAGTTTTGCTTATCAAGGGTGACCTTTTTTTTTTTTTGGTTGGATTACGGAGCTCTCTATAGGTTTGAAGACCAGTGGAAGATTTGGAATGTTTACATTTTTTTCTTTACACAATCTCTCTTGTTCATAAGGGTTCAAGTGGCTTTTGTTAACCAGGGAGTGAAATGACTTTTGATTCTTATTTTCCTTGATGGGGCCAGGGAGTTAAGTGTGTCTAAAAATATATTGTTAAATGTCACAACTGCACCTTCCAGGGGGAGGTTATAGAGGAAGGATCAATTAGTTGAGGAAAGCAAGTAGTTAAAGGTGTCAGGATTAACATTAGAGAGTTTATGGCATTCCTTATATTGCTGGAGTTTGTTTTAGTTGGGGAGAGTATCTAAGTATAGAGGTGGGATGGTGGTCACTTAGGATATCAGGTAGGGTGGAGAGGTCGTGATAGAGGTTGCAACTGGAGCTGAGGACCTAGTATAGAGTATAGCCAGAGCTGGAGTGTTTATTTAGATGAGATGGGGTAGTGATTAGCTGGGAGAAGCCATAGAGGTTAATAGGTGTTAGGGGAATTGGTGTCAAGGGCACTCCAGTCAATGTTAACGTTGCATAAGATGACTGGTTTATAAGATATAGTCTGACAGATCCAGGAGAGAAGGAACTCCAGAATATTTTGCTGTTACCTGTGGGGATGTAAATAGAAGCAATAGCTAGTTTCTTGTGATTGTTCAGTTTACAACTGACAATGAATGCTTCAGCAGGGTGGAAATTTGGAGGAGAGATTGATAGAGGGTAGAGGGAGAGCTGAATGGAGTACAGAATAGCAACACATCCACCTTTTTTCTCTAGTCTATCTTGCTGGAAGATGTTATAGCCTGGGGGAAGAAATTCAGAGTCAGATATGTGAGGCTTAATCCAGGTTTCAGAGAGGGTAAGAACATCTGGGTGTGTAGGGAGAGCCAGGCATGAAAAGGGGAGATTTTATTCATTATACTTTGAATGTTCATAGGCAGGATGGATAGAGTTTTAATGGATGTGGATTTGAGAGTTGTAGAAATGTGCTGGGGGTGGAGATTGGGGGAGGGGGTGAGACGAGTAAGTAGAGAGAGAGGAGTTGAGGCCAGGTCCAGGGTTGGGATGGATGTCAATTGACAGTACCAGGTTTAGAATGAGTAATTTGAGAATGGAGGTAGTTTTTTTGTTTTAGTTTTAAGGGGGATTGCGGATAGTGGAAATATCTTTATTTTATGCAAGGTGTAGTCAGAAGGATGAAAAAGTGAAGGGGCTTTATGGAAAGAATAGGTGGCAGAGTGATTGGTTTGAGGGTAGGTAATAGCAGGTGGGAGTATCTATGTGTCAGAGTACAATGATAATATGTGGCAGTGGAAGCAAGATAGTGTACAAAGGCTTATTACTAACCCTTGTACACACCAGTCAGATCTTAGGGTTTGCAATTACAGTTAATAACAAATGCTCTGCTAAAACAAGTAAGTGATGAGAAGACAAAGTCACTTTAGGGAACATATGCTCATAGGAACTTACCGACAATACTGGGCAAGAGATCACGAGGACCATAAGATACTTACCCGTTTCCTCCTTTAAGTAGACATGCTTAAAACATCATGGTTCTTTTTTTAGGCACTTAATAGTGCTTACATGCCAGTTAGAGCAGGGCTGTATATGACAGTCCTGGCATACATTTGTGTCTATCCATCCAGTTCTCAAGACTAGCCTTAAAGGTAGTAAAAGTAGTACTTTATTTGACCTGTAGTGGTAACTTATTCTAAAGGTTGGGAATACATTGACTTGGGAATGTATACCTGGAGCAAGACTAGTTTATTTGTTGGTTTAGATTTAGCTCCCAAATGCAGCTGTTTGTGGATCTACTGGTTATGCAAAGAAAGAGAAGGTGAAATAAGACTGGGTCTTTCATGACTGAAAAAGCAAGACACAGGTCACCTCAAAGCAGCCTGTTAGCTATTGAGTATAATGAGAGATGTGCTAATGTCTAGTGATAGCTGAAATATTTAAAACATTTGATTTCCTTGGCAAAGTATCTTTGTGGCCTTTCTAGTTGAGCAGTATACCTTGATTTATACACCAAATGAAGAGTTGTATTCAATGATGGGTATGACAAGGGAAGAGGACAATGACAGGATGACTTATCTGGATCTCAAAGTCATTCTCTTGAAAATTAACTGTGCCAGATAGAAGGATGATTTAAGAGATATGATGTACAAGCAGTTTTATTACTGAACGTTACTACACTGTAGTTTTTTGCAGTTAACTTGAGGCCTTTTTCAGTAAACTAGGTATTATTTACAGGAGGTTCTGGCCACAATTTCCATAATTTTAATATAAGCAGTAAGTCATCCTTTTGCAACCTTAACAATTTGCCCATGCTGAATGACCTGTTGTGAAATGTAAGGAACCTATCCTCAGAGGAAGACCCTAGCTTAACTACCATTCCTCTAGTTTTCACTAGCCATAAATATAAGCATCCTCCATGTATGCTTTTAGTTAGTCCCCATTTAGATGAGAAGACATTATTCTGGCTCACTGTGTTTCTGGCTTGTTTTCTATTGCTGTATATCTTTCAAATGCTACCATGTAAGCCTCAACAATATCTTCTCTCTCAAGGTGCTTCAGATGTTAGTGGATTTTCTTAGTGAGAAGGGTAGTTACATCATCATCATCATCATAGACGATATCTGTTGTTGCAGTACAAGCAAGTTTTAGTGGTGGATATTTGTTTCTGGGAGACGAGTAAATGCTGCCCAGTAGTTATGCTTCTCTCTTGAGGATTGAGCATAAGTCGATCAGTGGCAACTCTTCTCATTTAAAAGGTTTTACTGAGTTTCACCAAAACCCCAATTAACTTCCATGTTGTAGGAGACACAGCAGCTGAAGTTCCAGCAGGTTTACATTCCCCCCAAGAAAGGCTATCAACAACAAAAAAAATAAGATACACTTTCTTCAAGGCATCAATTCTCAGTGTCACAAGGATGTTTTTTTTTCCGCAAAACAGACTTCCATGTCAGCAAAAGGAGTTTTAACTTTCAGAGCAACTGTTTTTACTCCCTTGATAATCCCTTTAACCATGGCAAATCCTCATATAGCACAAAGGTTTAACAGTCCCAAAATTTTCTAAATTAGCAATTCAGAAAGCTTCTTATGCTGTTCATCACAGGTTCCCTATCACTTTAAGAGGCTGCATTTGTTTCAGGCCTGGGGAAAAATAACTTTAAGTGAAGCAGAGCAAGTAGTGTGGCCTAGTCAGCTTTATAAAATGTCTTTCTGCGTTCTGCAGTCCCCCAATGTTACATTTCAAAAGGATTCAGTCAGCAGTTACATCTTTAAACATGAGGATTGTTCTTCAGATCACATTAGTATACACAACTTAAACTCTTTGGACTAAAATGAACTAAAAAAATTGCTTCCTTTAGCCAACAGAAAACTCAGTTTAGAAAGAAGGCAGTCATGTGGGAGTAAAACAATGCTAGTGCTTAAGTATTTAGCATAGGTATGTTTTTATTGCAGACAATACTTTGTTCAGCAATTGGTCCACAAGGGTATTTAGGCCAATAGCCATATCTCTGTCTGTGCTTCTGTGCAGTAACAATGCTCATCACCCAGAACTTATTCACATTAGGAGCTATTTCACTTCAGAAATCTTACATTCACTTGGGACTTGTCTAATATTTCTGAACTCCCAGCCTTGGGCTCTTTCTCTGCCTCTTCTTGTCATTTTGCTTCACACAAAGCTTTGGGGATATTTCAGGTAAGACTCTGGTTCTTCCTGCTACAGACTCTCTGACACACCCTCTTTAGCAGTTAGATGTGTGCCTTCCTGGCTCAGACACTATACATTTACCTTTGACCTCGTGGCCTAGGTGACAATTGAAAATCATTTAAAATTATCACTTAATGCTTTTACTCAGTGCAAAAATATATACATTCATTTTAAATTAAACCATAAGGAAGACAAATCACACATATAGCCCAGGCTGATGTTGTTTTGAGAGATTTCTATTAGAAAGTGAAAATTGCTTGTCAGAATACAGACATTGCTTTTTTAGTCACAAAGTATATGTTCAAGCACTTTTTTAATAAATGTTCGTGTTCTGTAGGATAAACGAACAAAGTACTGATGACCAAACAGGTGAGAAACAAAATAAAGTACGGGTGCAAGCAAGGGAGCCCGCAGGATTTTTTGCAGGGGGGAGCAAACCCAGAGCCCCACCCACATAGCTCACCCCGCCCTCTGCCAACACAGCCCCGCCCAAGTCCACCCACACCAAGCCCCGCCCACACAGCCATTCCAGTGTCCCATTACTTGGCTATTTCTCCCCATTTACTGTAGACACTGTTCAAATCTGTGTGCATACTGTTTTATGCTTTAGTTCTACAATGATTACAGGCAGTTGGATTTAATTTACAACTTTTATTTCAAACATTATAGCCCAAACACTGAGACATTTACTAAACCTAAACAAAGCAATAGTCTTACAATGAAAACAGACTTGGCATTAAAGCTTCTCTACTTTTGAAACTCACATTCAATGAAACAGCATTGAAACCCACATTCAAAGAAAATGCATCTGGCCAGTGGCAGGTTATTTACCTTTGAACTGTTTTCAAGCAATAGGCTCCTTGCACACCGTTAGGGCCATGCAAAAGTTATTAGATTTACCTGATTGAATTATATCCCTTGTATTATACAGCAGCACTTGAGTGACTCTGCTGAAGTAAAAGTAATCTGAATAATTCCACATTAAAGATATCTGAAACTAATGAAGATGTTGTTGCTGTATATTTCAGTGTTTCATTTACAAATTCAGTGCCTGTTGCCATCAAAGAATAAATTGCCTATGTTAAATTAAAAAAAATGGTAAGCTGGTACATTGCAATAGAAAATGGATGACAAGCTGAAAAACAGGTTCATAGTTATTAGGCATCTCATCCAAAGGAGGGCATCCTGAGGACTGCAGCATACAAATGGAATAGGAATAGAACCTCAAGCCTTTACATTAAGATGCAAGTATTCTACTTGTGGTGCTACTAACATAGCTTTAAAACGTTATACCACAATAGAGATACCATTTGCTAAACAAAACAGTTGCACATTGTAAATAGACTTGGCATGAGCAGCAGTGGACTTAGCTTCCCTTAAAACTCACAGTTCCTTGAAAATGCACTTGAAAATTCCACCTGTTAACTTGGGCATTTCACTTTCTCACAAACATACCACACCCTCAAGGCCTCAACCTTAGTGCAAGAAATCTGGACAAAGCCTAAAATAAATAGGGACAGATTATAAATATGGCTCTCAGAAACTTAGAAAATTACAAGAGTAACAGGATTTGTGTTGGTATGCATTTTTCTAAATGACATCTAAAACTGAAATGTCTCATTTAGCAACTTCAATCCTTTTAGGAGGAATATGGGGCAAAAATCTGGACAGCTGAGGGTATGCTACCTCCCTCTAATACACACACCAAATAATTCTGGTCAGACAAATTAGTTCTGGGAAGGTTGCACTGAACGGCACCGTGCTTGAGCTGAAGTGGGTGAAATCCTGGTAGCCAGTGATAACTGATCTCAGCATTGTGGAGCATTAAAGCATTTTTAGCAGAGCATTGTTTCATCACTACCTATTGTGTTTGCACATAAGCTGTAGTTATTTTAAACATTTGCCTTTTTGATTACTACAGAGGACATTTACCCACCAGAGCTATTGTGTTTTGACTTCAGTGTGGAGCTAGTTGTTGCAGGGCTTGGCTTTTAAATAAGGTAGCAATGCTTATTTACCATATACCATTAAAGCCACCCTGACCCAACTACAACTGTACTAACACACAGACACTGCTATAAGACACTGGTCTGCAATAAAATGTAATGAGCTTCTGAAAATACTGTAATCCTGTCCTTTTATTACAATGAATATAAAATACTTCGAAATAAGGTAAAAAAAGCTCATAATCTTAGACCGACAAAACTACTTTTCCACACTTCAAAATAATAAAATCAAACCCTCAGAAATTTTGGAAAGGTATCTCTACTCTACTTAACCCCAGCAAACCAGATACCCCTACCCCAGACCCAAATGCTCCTGACCAAGACTTGGCTACCCAATTTAACTCTTTTCATTGAATCCATTTCCAAATTAACGCCATCTTTCTCTAAGACCACTACACTGCTACTACTTCCTCATTCCCATCTACTAACTCCCATCCCTCCACTCCTCCTACTACTTCATCAGCTTCATCTGCCCATAATTCTCCCTCTTCACACTCCTTTTTTCTCATTTAAACCTATACCCAACTTCTACTATAAAGAAATTCCTTATGAAACTGAAGCCATGCACCAATGCTCCTGATAACATCCCTTCTTACTTTCTTGGCAAAGCTGCTGAAGCAATCGCTTACCCTATTAGCATTTTAATCAACTGCTCTATCCAAGAATGTATAGTACCCCAAGTCTGGAAAAGGGCCTTTATCATACCTCTACATAAAAGGTGGCAACAACAATGTTACTAATTTCCGCCCCATCGCTATTCTGTCCCCCATCTCTAAACTCCTAGAAAAGTGTATCCAACTACAACTCCTTCCACATCTCTTAGATAATCACCTACTAACTCCCACACATGGAGTCAGATAACATCATAGCATTATGACAGCCCTCCTCTCCTTCCTTGAAACTGTAAATAAAGCCCGCGACTCTGGCCAAATTGTTTCTACCCTACTACTCGACCTCTCTAAGGCCTTTGACACACTCTCACAGCCTGCTACTAACTAAACTTTACCCATCTCCCTCCTCCTTGGAACTGGTTCTCCAGCTACTTATCTAACAGATTTCAAGCAGTCAAATGGAAAAAGGCCACCTCCTCATTTCTAAATACTCCTACTGGGGTACCCCAGGGCTCTATACCGAGTCCCCTTCTCTTAAATATATTTATAAATGATTTCCGAAACTCTATCCCATTCTCAGACATCATCCAATATGCCGATGATTCTGCTATTATCTGCGCTGCCACCTCTATCCCCTCACTCCTAAAACTGACTCAAGATGCTTTTACAACAACTGAGCAATGGATGAAAAGGAATCACCTAGCACTCAGTGCCTCTAAAACCAAATTAATGTTATTCATCCCCTCTAAGGCAACTTCTTTCAATATAAACACATTCCACATCTCTAGACAAAATAATCTACCCCTGGAACTGGTGTCAGAGACCAAGTTACTTGGGGTCCAAATTGATACCAGCTCAAATTCAACTCCCACCTACAGTTAAATATCAAGAAAACCCGGTATGCTTTACCGACAAAATCATTACCTTACACCTGCTACCAAAATCACCCTCTACCTCATTTCTTATCCTCTCCCTTCTCTATGGAGCTCCACTCCTAACTAATCTACAGACCTCCAACACAACTTTCCTCTTGCTACAACAAAATTGCCAAGTTCACTACCAACCACAAGTCCTCCACCCACCACTGTTCCTCTCTCCAAAAACTAAAAATGGCTACAGCTACCCAGTTCTCACATATACTCAACTAAATCTTGCACATAAGCTCATTTTCAACCCCTCCCTTTGTCCCTCCCTTTCATCAGCCTTTAAAATGCACCTTCCTGCAAGAGTATCAAGATCCAACAATCAAAATCTATTAGAAGTATATAAACCAACTAGTCCCCCAGGCAATTTCAGTGCTTTTGTGCTAAATTTCCCTTTAGTCTGTATTACCTATTAATTTCATCACTAGATTGTACTCGCTCTAGTTGTATTATTTTCAAATTCTTATTTCTTGTATGATTAACTTCTGTGTAATTGTATAATTTGTATATCTATTAATAACCTACTTAGTTTTGAAGCTTTTCTCCCCAGGACTCCATTGAAAACGGGTTCATTTGGCCCAATGGACTATCCTGGCAAACCAACTGCAAATAAAATAAATAAAACTGTCATATGCATTTCAATACCCAAGGCTTATACATTATCTAGTCATGTAAATATTCTCTGCATGGCAACAACGAAAAGGCTTTCAATGCTGGTAATTCTTTAACAATATACTTACTAAAGCTTACTTGCATCTTACAATATCCGACAAGCTTACTAAAGCTTACTTGCATCTTACAATCTCCGACAAGCTTACCTGATGTTCATTAAACCATGGCTACTTAGAGCAACAGGGCACTGTGACAGCATACAGTTCCAGAATAAGAAGCATAAATCAACAGTACAAAATCTGATAGAAAACCAGAACATTTTGCAAAATCAAGGACAGATGAAAAGCCACGGTCGTATTTGTGATCTACTTTGGATGGGGGAATACTCTGCACATTTACACTGCATAACTGCTTCTTGCCTTCCATGGACACATCCAGAGCCACTACAATGGGGAGAGTGGGGTGCAATAAGTATGTCACAATTTGAAATGTCTCTGGCTGACAGTGATGGCTCTGACACTCATGCCTCTCAACTTCAGAGCAAGAAATCTGGACAAAGCCATACATAGAACTAGAAGTGTGACAAGCCTAAAAATAAGGCCAATTTTTAAATATTGCTCTTATAACTTAAATAGAACAGGTAGATCTTGCATTAGTACAAGTTTTCTGAAGGGTATGAAATCTGAAACTCAAATGTCTGCCATTATTTCCTAACTTCAATCTTTAATGACTTGCCACTAATTTGCCAGAAAAAACACAATTTTATGAAAAACGGACCAAAATGTGATGCAAAAATACCCGTCAAGAAAGGGACACCTTTTTAATATTAACAGTTAACTTGAAGCAGCTAACAAAATAAGAGCATCCACATGCATTTCTGAAATAGAGGTAATCTATAAGTGATCATTACAGTTATATATAATTGTAAACCCTCCACATTTTCTTCCAAAATTGCCATTTTGGAGGAGGGATTATTAGGGGAGAGCAACATTTTGAGCCAGAATTGGGGACAATTGAGATGTTTGGATATTCCTAATCTACAAAGTGATTTGCACGTACCTCTCAACCTCTTAATGCAGGAAATCTGAACAAGGCCAAATATATTGGGGAACATACAAACACTACTAAAATTGCTCTTGTATAAGCGTAAAGACAGTCTTGCATTAGCATGCATTTTTCTGAAGGTTATGACATCTGAAACTCAATGTCTGTCATTTAATGGCTTCATTCCTAAATAATTTGCTAGAAAATCACATATTTGAGAACAAACCAAAAATAAGCAGCAAATATCTATTCATTCTGCAAAGATATGGACAACTGAGAGGTATAGTTCAACCGGGGCTGTCTGAGCTTGCTACCCCCCCTCACAAAATCATGGTCAAATGGAGCCTCCCCCCTGCAGCCATTCCAATGTCCCATTTATCATAAACACTAATGTGCATACTGCTTTACTTCTGCGATGATTTAGGATTTCATTTGAAAGTTTTATTTTGCATTTTACAGCACAAACCCTAATACATATCTGTTAAAGCAATGCAGTCTCACAATGAAAATAGACCAACATTAAAACTTCTCTGCTCTTGAAACTCGCATGCATTGAAACAGCACTGAAACCCACTTTACATTTTGCCAATGGCAAATGTAAACTCTGGGCTGTCTACAAAATCATAGGCCCCTCGAACATAACATACACATGCTCTTCGATACACCTGCCTGACTGTATTACATTATATTCCTTGTACAATACAGTACAGTTGTTAGAGGGCATTTTAAATTTATTGTTTTGAACATTTTTCCAGTAAACAAAAAAACAAAAAGCATCCACTAATGACAAAACTGCCCAATTCAGAACATTTCCATCATAAAAAGTCTACTCAAGTCCACCAGTATCAATAAAAAAATATACACAATCTCTGAAGTAGTAAACTCCACATTGAAAAAATTTGTAACTAATAAAGAAGTTGAAAGTGCCTGTTACTCTTGAAGAATAAATTGCTTTTGTTGCATGCAATAAAAAAATGAAAAGCTAGTAATACCGCAATAGGGAATGGATAGCAAACTGTTAACAGGTTCATAGTTACTAGGTATCTTTGCCAAAAAGACTGCAGCATCCACCCCCTTTACAACACAATACAGAATCAGCAATGCATTTACCTACTGTGGGAGTAGAACCCACAGCCTTCAGCATCTAAAGCAAGTACATTATCTGTTGTGCTATTAATGCGAGCAGACTAAACACAAGCAGCACTAAACTTTTGCTCCCCTGCAGCTCTCAGCTCCTTGTAAAATCTACTCCGACACCCAGCTGTATCTCTGAACTTTTAAGCACAAGAAATCTGGAAAAAGCCAAAATTTATTGGGGACAAAAGGCCAAAACCAGGGACACATTTTAAACATTGCTTGTATAATGTTTGAAAGTTGCTAGAATAAAATGCTGCGTTACCACCATACATTTCACTGCCACGTCTTGAACCCAGGGGACCCGTGCAAAACAGTCAGAGCAACATACCACTACGCCAAATAAACTGTTTTGTGAAAGAGGAAGACTGAAACTTAAATAGCTACCATTTAGTGAATTCAGTTCTCACCATAGCACAGCTGTCAGCCTCTTAGCACAAAAGACCTGAACAAAGCCAATAATGGGTGACTACTACAACCACCAAACATTCAGTGAATTCAGTTCTCACCATAGCTCTCAACCTCTTAGCAAATAACACCCGGACAAAGCCAGTAATGGGAGAATATAGCCCCAAACATATTCAGTGAAATCAGTTCTTACCATAGCTCTCAACATTAGCAAAAAACCTGGATGAAGCCAATAAATACCTGAACAAAGCCAATACTGGGTGAATACAGCCCTCAAACATATTCAGTGAATTCAGTTCTTACCATAACTCTCAACCCTAGCACAAAACCTGGACGAAGCCAATAATGGGGGGGGGGATACAGTCCCAAACACAGGGATACATTTCAAATATCCATCTTGTACACTTAGAAAATTGCTAAAATAAAAGCTTTTGTTAACATACACTTTCTGAAGAATATGAAGTCTGACAAGTGTGTCCATTTTTTTTTAACTTTTGTTAACCAGGAAAGTCTGACTTTGAAAAAAAAAAAAAGCTAAGTTTTAGCAGAGGCCCAGGGAGAAACACTCCAGACAGCCAAGAATAAAACCAGAGAACATGTAGCTGTCAGGCAACAAGGACACAAATGCAGAAACCACAGATTTTATGAGGAACAGAAAAAGTATGAGGGAAAATCCTGCAACATTTTCACAAATGGTGGTGGGTAGGGAATTCAGGCTGTTGCCACTTGGGCCCAAAGTACAGGGTTCAAGCCTTATTCACTACCCACCACCATGTACACCTGGGGCATTTTACACACACACACGCACACACACACAGAATTTATGCACTTCCTGTTAATACTTAAATGGTTTGGCGGTTGATACTTTGTATTTGTTCTGAGGAAGCTGCTGGCTTTTTTAGCGGCGAAAACGCATTTTTACTGAAAATAAACTAGCGTTTAACATCAGCGTTCATTATTCATTTGTGGATTCGTGGTGTGGCTTGGACTTGCACCTGCACTTTATTTTGTTTCTCACCTGTTCTGTAGGATAAATGTATTTTCTCAAGTGAAATCCTTGACCCATGCTTTAAGTGACCTGCAAATGGAAAATGCAGGATCAGACAGATGAGAACATCATTCAGCATGTTTTCTTAAATGTTTGAAACAGCAAGCATTTTCTAGGCTCAGTGCTATCTTTATCCTTCAGAGAAATCACACACTTAAGTGGTCCAAGTCAGGTGACTCCTGTATACCCCTATCCACTTACCACACTCGATGGTACTCTTAAGCAAGGATAATCCTTAAACATCAACAAATGGGTATATCTCCAAGCTCTCGCTAACCTTTTTTTTAAACAAACTTTATTTAAGCCATCCAGGAAACAAATACGGGTATGGGCAGAGGGAGCAGTCTCAGCACTCCAGGACTGCTTCGAAAGCACAAACTGGAATATATTCAACAAGGTGGCTACTGTAGACCAGAAAATTAACCTAGATGAGTACACAGAGTCCGTGATGGCCTATATATCAAAGCGTGTGAATGATGTGACAGTCAACAAGAGTATCATCACATGAGCGATTCAGAAACCATGGCTGACAAGTGGAGTGTACGAGTTCTTGAAGGCAAGCAATGCTGCCTTTATGTCTAAAGATAAAAATTCCCTTAGAGAAGCCAGAGTGAAACTAAGTAGAGGAAAAAGAGAAGCTAAGAGTACATATGCTCAGAAAATTCAGGGTCACTTCTCAGACCTGAGAGACTCCAGGCACCTGTGGCAAGGTATACAATCTATATCAGACTACAGGCTCATACCTTCTCATTGTGATGATAACATGGAGTTTCTGAATGAGCTCAACACCTACATCAGCAGGTTTGAGAAGGGAAACAATATAATGACAACAAAACTGCCCACCAACCAAGAAGATGAAGTGCTCCGCCTTCACCAAGCAGATGTTCAAAGGGTGCTGTGATGAGTAAACCCAAGAAAGTCAGCTGGCCCTGACAATATTCTGGGGTGGGTGCTCAGGGACTGTGCTGACCAATTAACTACTCTTCTCACCAACATATTCAACATCTCTCTACATCAAACCACAGTTCCCAGGTGCTTAAGAATACAACCATTATACCACTGCCCAAGAAGTCTCCACCCTCAAGCCTGAATGACTACTGCTCAGTAGCTCTCACCTCCACTGTAATGAAGTGCTTTGAGAGATTGGCCAAAGACTACTTAACACCAAGTCTTCCTGCAACACTGGATCCACTCCAATTTGCTTATAGATCCAATCTCTCTATGGCAGTTGCCATCTCACTGGCACTTCACTTATCCTTGGCACACCTGGAGAACAAAATCCACTATGTCTGCATGCTATTTATTGACTTCAGCTCAGCCTTCAACACGGTCATCCCCAACACCTGATTGAGAAATTGGTCCATCTGGGTGTTAGCACTCCTTTGTGCAACTGAATTTTGGACTTTCTTACTGACAGACCAGAAAAGGTGTGCTCTGTGGCAGATGCCATCTCACTGGCACTTCACTTATCCTTGGCACACCTGGAGAACAAAAACTGCTATGTCTGCATGTTATTTACTGACTTCAGCTCAGCCTTCAACACAGTCATCTCACAACATCTGATTGAGAAACTGGTCCATCTGGGTATTAGCACTCCTTTATTCAACTGGATTCTGGACTTTCTTCTTATTGACAGACCACAAAAGGTATGCGTAGGCAACAACACCTCAATGAGCATCACACCAAACACTGAAATATCTCAAGGATGTGTTTTGAGTCCATTACTGTTCACCATGCTGACACATGACTGCATCGCTAAGTACAACACAAGCCACATTATTAAGTTTGCAGATGATACTACAGTGGTGGCTGTCATCAGCAAGAGTGATGAAAAAGCCTACAGAAAGGATGTGAACCAACTGATTGGTTGGTGTGACAACAACAACCTGGATCTCAATGTGAATAAAACAAAAGAGATAATAGTAGACTTCAGGAAGAGATGCAAGGATCATTATCCACTCACATTCAAAGGAGAAACAGTGGAAAGGGTGAAGAGCACCAAGTTCCTGGGGGTGCATATCGCTGAAGACTTGTCTTGGTCAATAAACACGAATCACATTGTCAAGAAGGCTCAACAGCATCTACACCTTATAAGGAGGTTGAGGAGTACAAAACTACCACCTTCAGTTCTCACAACCTTCTATAGGGATAATATCAAAGGACCTAACTAGTAATCTGTCAGTGTGGTATGAGAACTGCATATTTTCAGATCGTAAATCTCTCCAGAAAGTCATGAAAGTGGCAGAGGGAATTATCAGGAACTTGCTCCCATCTATCCAGGACTTGCAGTCTTCTTGGTACCTCAGCAGAGCCATGAAAATAGTCAAAGACTGCACTCACCCTGCCCATGGTCTGTTCTCATGTTTGTCTTCAGGCAGGAGATATTGCAGCTTACGTTGCAAAATTACCAACTTTTTTCCACAAGCCATCAGACTTCTGAACTCCACTAATAACATACACCATGCTAGTCATGGAGGTCTGGAGTTACAATGCTGAAGTAATTCACAGATGCAATTAACTCTATGAAAGTACAATCTTACATCTTATGTGCAATATTAATAATGCCAAGTTAACATTCTGTGCAATTTGAGATCTGTTTGATTTTGATCTGGGCAATATTTTGGGTACTGACGAAGACATGTAAGTGGAATAGTCTTGGTGCATGTCACTGTACTTGTTACTGCACTGCATAAGTGACTTACTGTTGTCATTGTTGGATTAGCATTAGTATATGTGTTATTGTTGTATTGATATCAGTATATGTTGTATGCATGTTGAGTTCGAAGTAACGCAATTTCATTCAATTGCACTATTGTGCGGTCTGAATGACAATAAAGTTCACTTTGACTTTTGACTTTTTGACTTTGATTTGTTTAACATTCAAAAATCAAACAAAAGTAAGATTTATCACTCTTATTACTCAATTGTCATGTACAATTTGTTAGCAGAGTATAAATTATACTTTGGTTTACTAGTGCATAACTTTGACTGTTATAAACTTACAGTACTTTTTCTCTAGTGCATCTTTTTGTCTAATATTTTTTGGGATCCAGGTGTACTTTTGAATTCTTCTTTTCCAAGTTTCTCTTAATTTCCTTAGACTATTGTAAGACAGCTGTGTTGGAGTTAACAGCCTCCGTTCCTTTAAATGTCTACAGTATTCAGTTTATATCAAATATATTCAGTTTATATCAAATAATGTAAGTAATTTTGAAGCCCTTCAGAGCTTTCCTGCCAGCAGATAGAGGGAGGCTCATTCCTGAAAGAACAAGACTAGAACTAACAAAAAATAAATAAGGTAATAATTAACCAGAACTAAATACATTAATAAACAAAGTTTTATAATTTGCCAGTCCAAAGTCATTACTCTGTGCTGTCCACATGTCCATTTCCAAATTGGTGCTCTTTAGGACCTTAATGTTGGCAAATAATCCCCTTTTTCTCAGTGTTCTGTCTGTTAATACTGACCCCAGCAGGTGAAAACCCAAATAAATGTAGAGGAGCTAAACAAATAATCTACCATTACTTATCCCCCCTCCAAAAAAATAGGATAAGTCTGGGGCGGGTCTGTATTAGACCATCGACAATTCAGTTCAGCAAACAGCATTTTCAGTGCACTTACATCGAACTGTTCATACTGAGATTGTGCTACAGTGAGAATTGGGAAATTTTCCCTTTCCCCATTCTAGTGCAATCTCACAGTTGCTATACATAATTAGCAGTGTGTCCCCCACAAGAGCAGAATTCAATGAACAGCATTTCAGATGAAATGCCGTTCATTGAAGAAGGTTTTAACTGATTTTATATAGACCCGTATGGGGCTTCCTATTCTTCTCCTCCAATAATCTTGCTTTATTTATCTTAGGTAAATGCTTTCATACAAAGGCTTCATTAGATCTTGTTGCTATAATGGTTAAGGTCTTTGCTGCCTGAATGCAAGGTATGGGATTTTATCCTTATCTCTGGCTATTGCCTGCACAGAGTTCATATGTTATTCTTATGTCTTTCTGGGGTCATTGTCATCTCCTAAACACATGCTGGGTGCTTCACCCTGAAAGTACAGAGGTATGGCAACAGAATGCACTCAAAGCAGTAGCTCAAGTTCTAGGTGGTGCCAATATCTAAATAGGAGTAGATGGATGGCAGACTATAAGCCAAATCATGTGTACCCACTTGACAGTGTCAAAATTGGCAATAGGTGATTTGGTGACATTGACTAATGTTGCCACAAATGGGCATGTGTTTTTTACAGTGGTTAATGGGTTGAGGACCTGACCTATTTTGACCTACACCAGGGAGCCATACTAATGGTGGGAGGGGATCTATGCACTTCTGCTACTCACTGTGTGCCTCCCATAAAAACCCAGCATCATAAAAGAAAGCCCTGTAGTCATATGTCAATAAGCTTCTGGATAGCTGGTGTCCAGCTGACCAGCCTGCATTACACGGGATAACTCCATTGAAAAAAGCTCTATGTAAAGCCAGTCTATCTGCCAAAAATGAACTAAGGATAGCCACACTAATGATAGGGTCAGTGACAGGATGCAACCTGAAAGTAGATGTCATGATGGCAAAGCAGAGACTGAATATTCTGTGTATCCAAGAGACATAGTGGAAAGGCAGGCAACAAAGCCACTTAGCTTAGGATCTATAGTCTACTATTCAGGAGGAGGACAGACTAGTGGGGAACTGTGGTGAGAGAAAGTCATCTACAGACAGTGAGGGATGTCATCAGAATGAGTGATAGACATATGTCAGTCAGACTGCAGTATAAAGAAAGAGCAGCATTCATAACCTCAGTTGTGCCACACAGCAGGGTTGCAATAGTAAGGAAAGCACTGCATTCAGACAACTGTTACAGGAGATACTAGATAAAGCAGGACAACATCAGCTGGTATTGAGAATGAAGGTCCTATATGATCATATCAGGAAAGACAGAAATGGAAATTAGGACATCCTGGGTACAATTAAGTAGGGCAACAGGAATAAAGAAGGAAAGGTCATTTTGCACTTCTGTCTGGCAAATGGCTTGATGGTGGCTAAGACATGGTTCAGCAAAGGAGAGTGTCACAAGATCACATGCAAGAGTGATCAACATGCAATTCAGGTAAATTTCATCCAAGTAAGGAAAGGGTATTTGGGTAGAATCAGAGCTTGGAAAGTCATCTCCAATGAAACAGTAGATCCACAGTGCGTGGTTAGGAGGTACTGCCAGCACAGCTAACCGAAATTTTGTAAATAATTATATGTCATTTGTGAATTTCAAACTGATTTGTACAAGATGCTTGTGTTACAAATGTACTAGAACTATATGTCATGAGTATATCAAACTGATTTGTACAGATATTTGTGTTGAAAATATATTTGTAAAGTGCTTGTATTTAAATTATATCAACAGTGTGCCCTACTGGAGAGAACAGAAATGTACATGCACTATTCTAACTGTTTAAATGTATATGTTTTAAGAGAAGAAACTGGAAGATAGGAGGTTAACTTCAGTCCAGCAAACTTTAAAATATATCTAAAATGTAATCACTTTATGGACTAGGCCATAAACATGCTATCTCACAGGTTTAGGTTTGAACACAGCTAGAGACACAAAGTCTGTACTAGTAAGCTTTTTGCATTATCTTTGGGGTGAAGTAATTACTACTCTGGAAGTGTGGAGGTATGAAATTGTTTCATGACTTCCAGCACCTGCCACAGAACTGAGCAAAAGCCCGTGTGTGTGTATTTTTACAGGTAGGTGCTAAATCCTGCCAGCTTCCAGTAATGGGGGTTTGCATAGGAACTAGAAGTCAGATGACCAGAAGTGATGTCATTCTGCAACCTATCCTGGAAGTAATATTTTAGATATTATTTTGAGGAATATCTTAGTGAGACAGAGTATTCTGTTTGGGGCCTGACTAGAGAGACTGCTCATGTATTTCATCTTGCCTTGCCCAAGTAAGTTATTAGGGAATAGTATAATTCTCTTAGATTCTGTCAGGACTATAGTGAAGCTTAGTTTAGATATTGTTTTTCTTTATTTTTCTGAGTCTGTCCTTCAATGTTATTTTAAATATTTCCTGTGATTTTGAACTCTAATGCCACTGTGAATAGATATTTAGTATTGTCTTGTTCTTTTATCATTTATTATTAAATATATTTAAACTTTTTTATTGTGGCTGATCTTTGTAGAAATATTTGAGTTTTGAGAGTATTTGCATATTTATTTGGTAACACTGTGTGGGCCAATCCCAGTACCCCTTGCTGTTTGTCAAACTACCATTTGTATTAATATTACACAATAAAATTGGATACCCTTTGTTAAGGGTCTGAAAGTAGCTAGTGAGGGATTCTGGTGGCAGTGATAACTATCTTATAGTCTGGGCAAAAGCGAGCATAGCTAGTAAACTGTGTGTGTGTGTGTGTGTGTGTGTGTGTGTGTGTGTGTGTGTGTGTGTGTGTGTGTGTGTGTGTGTGTGTTTGTATGTCTGAATCAAATCTAAAAGAGAGTGTCTGTGTATCAGCTACTTGGGCAGGGACACGAAGCATTGGTTGGACAGAGAAAGTGTTAGAGGACTTGGCATGAAACCCTGGCTAAGGCATCAACTCTATAGCTGTGCCAGTAGGGAGTCTTATTTAGGGACCTGGAGAAAGAGAGAGGAACCAGCCCCCAGACTGACTGTGTTCTCTGTGTGCTCTTAAGGAAAATTGTGCTTGATTGTGCTTGATGCAATGAGCTGCATCTGGAGATACTGTGTGTGTACCTGTTAGCCTCCCAGTGAATGTTCCCCACAGGTGTCAGTAGTGAGGACCGAGGCTCCCTGATTACTGGCCCAGAGGTGGGGCATTACACCCAGCATAAACCACTGGTGGACACAATCAGTTGCAAGGAGTGGTCAGAGAAGGCTCTAAAGTCAGCAGCAACTAGGCTGAAGACCAGGAAATTGTCTGGAGTAAAAGTACAAGAGCTCAATGAAATACCCAGGGCTCTAACACTTCAAAAAGAAGAGGAAATACACAGAGCCCAGGAATAATGTCAGTATCTCAAAACAGCACATTTGAAGTCTATAGAACACTTATGTGGCTGAGCAAGGTATGGAATTAAGGTACAGAAGGAAAACTGGTGGTGGGATGCAGAAGTCCAAGAACTTATGGAAAGAAAGAAGGAGCGCAGGAAAAAGTGGGAGACATTAAAGATGGACCATACTAAGAGGCGACAATGGCCGGCTAACAAAGGAGCTATGAGAGGAGTTGCAATAGTAAAGAACAAGGCATCAGGGGCACTCTATCAGTTTCTAGAAAGTGACTGAGTAGATGACACAAAAAACTCTATCAAGCATCAAGGCAAAAATAGCAAGACAAAGAAGGTAGTCATCAAACACTGTCCATAAGGGATGCCAGCAACAACATGCTCATCAGTCCACAGGATATCATGGTCAGTTGTAAGGAGTACTTCCTGCAGCTTTTGAATGAAGAACCTGCTCAGAAGCTATATACCGCATACCAAGCCTACAGTGAAAGAGGAAGAAGATCCCACCCTAAAAGAAGTAACAATTGCACTAAGGAAAACTAAGACAGGGGAAGCAGTGGGCTCAGATGGGGTCACATCAGATATGATCATTATGTTTGGTGACTTAAGACAGAAATTGTTCCTTAGGGTACTCATAGCAGTATGGAGAGAAAGGCTTATCCCAAATGACTGGAGAATAAGCATTCTAGTGCCAGTGCTCAAGGACAAAGGGGGCATTCACAATTGTGGGCAGTGTAGAGCTAGCAAACTCTTGTCACAGTGCATGAAAGTATGAAAGTGCTGGAGAGGGTGATTGCTAAATGAATATGCAGCATAGTAGAAGGTAAGATGGAAGATGATGTTCAGATTCAGATTAGGGTGTAGCATAACTGACCAGATGCTTACAATGAAACAGATAGTGAAGATGAAGCTGGAGATGAAGAAAGAGTCCAGTTGGGCATTCCCATACTTGGAGAAAGCACATTGCAGTGTCCAAAGAAAACTGATTTGGGCAATCCTGTGATAGTCTTATGTCCCCAAAACATTGATAGAATTAGTGCTATTAGATGGGTGTGCATCAGGATTCAGTTCTGAGCCCACTGCTGTTCATACTAGTATTATATTAGTAGAAAGGTCAATGGGGAAAGGCAACAAAGCTGCTGAAGATGTTGTGGCAATAGAAGCAGACAGTGAACAGGGGCATCAGTAAATGAAAGTGGAATGGAATACAAAACTGAAAGCAAACGGGATGAAATGGAGAATAGGCATGACAATTGCTATAGTAGTAAATACTTTTCAGCTTTTCTGATTTCCCTAAAGCTAAAAGACAAAACAGTGGAATAGGTTAACAGATTCAAGTATTAGGGTGTGATTGAAGAGAAAGAAAATCGGAATAAGAAGATCTAAGCTAGAATCGGAGGTGCTGCAGCTAAATTACACAGAGTGGCAGGGGTGGAGTGTGACAGAGGAATGCCAAAGAAGCTGAAAAGTAAGTTGAGCAAGCAGCTGTGTGACTAGTGCTTTCTGTGTGATACAGAAATCTGAGCAGTGAAGACAGGACAGTTGAGGAACATAGAAGTGATGGAGATGAAGTGTCCGAGATGTGTGGTATGATGCATAATATGCGGTAGATGAAGAAATGAGGACATCTAAGCAGAAGCCAGAGTAGCTCCAATTTACACAGAAGGTCACAGAGGAGAGATTTTGTTGGATCAGAGATGTGTACAGGAAAGCAGAAGATGATTTGGTGAAAAATATTTGAGAGAGATAGGAAGAAAACAAGAGGAAATGAGGCTGCCCAGCAAAGAGATGAATGGATTGCATGATAGTACACTTCTGACAGTTAGACATGACTATTAAAGAAGTTAGGAAAGTGGATTTGAATCAAGAGCGGAGGTAATAGTTGATGGAATAGCCCAACCCCATGTAGAAAAATGGAAAAAAGGGGTTTGATGATGATGATGATGATGATTTTACTGTCTTGTTTAAGGGAAAAGCCCTGTTGTGATTTGTTCTACCATAATTCTTTGTAATGCATGGAGAGTTTTAGCTGCCCATAGATACTATACATTTAAAAAAAAGTATAGGATTATGCATTTTCTAACAACTTTGAAGGCTGTTACATAGTATGTGCTGCCACACAAACAATGACCAAAAGCAAACTGTATCTCTTACCAGCTAACAGCCTTCAGAGTTGTGTAACACTTTGCTTTACCATACTTTTTTTGTGTGTAGCACTATGAAGTATGCTTCATGAAGCCTCACTAATAACAAGGGCTGTATGTAATAACTTTGATATAGCAAGCTTGTAAGACTAAGCTGATTTTTTTTTATCGCAAATAAAAACTCATTTCTGAGTACTGATGTGGGAAAGTCAACAGTAAAGAACAAAAGAAATAAATAATATAAAGATAGTCTTGCTTGTGCGCATGTAAAGGAGGTGGTGGTTAGAAGGCCAGCAGTCTAGTGTAATAGCCATTGTTGTCTGTGATTCTTTTAAAATTTCCTAGAATTTGAGAATCACAGTAGTTCATTGTGTTTTAAAGATATGTAGAAATCTCTTTAAATACATATTGTAGCATTTACAGTACATCAGTATCACTTTTCTGTTTTTTATTAAAAAGCATAAGTAACGGGCCTCTCCTATACTAAAACATTTAATTCTAATGGATGAATTACATGAAGCTATCAAATAATTGTGTGCGATAAGAAGATATTATCTGTGACATAGAAGCCATTTACATGATTAATATCTATAATTCAATGTGAATACATCATTTCACTTATAGACTGGAAATTATCTGAGGCCTTAAAATGGGATAAGGGTGACAAGAGCATGAAGCACAGATATTTAATCCCATGGAGTGAAACAGTTATGCAACTCTGCATTGTCAGATTCTCTCCAAGGAGATCTAGTATTTCGAAGACTAGTTAGTTGGATGAAATTGTTCAGAATGGATGCAAACTACTCTCTCAGACAAAAAAAAAAGAAAAGAAAAAGAAATCTATTTGATGTCAGTTTACAACAATTTTTAATCTGTGATGCACCTCCATTTATATTAGTAAATAATTTCTGGTATTATAAGCTGTTTCACACTTTTTGCTTTGTAATGTAGCTTGTTGCATGTTATATCTGCTACTGAATGGACATATTAAGAATCTTGTTGCATATATGACATTTTTGCGTTGATCTAATTTTGACTGCAATTAAGAAGTATTCTCCAAGGATCACATACAAACGTCACCTGGGCCTAGTGAAACTTAATTTATTAAGTTGTGCAATCAGTCAACAAACTGGAAGAATATGCATGCTGAACTTTTATGTTTTGTTTGTTTATTTTATTATTTTATAGCAACTTATTGTCTTTCACACTTTTTTACTTCTAGTTTAAGTGGCTTTCAGATAGACTTGTATAAGTCTTTTTGTTTCTCTGAAATACTTATTTTATTATTGTTTTGCAAGAGGTAAGAACATCAACACTGTACCTAGTGTTACATATTAAGTAAGAAGGAAAGACACTTGAGTTGTTATATACCTTATCTAGTAACCGTGAGAATACTATGATTGTGTCACACTACGATTGTGTCACAATATATATTTTTATTGAAAGCATTATGGCAATATGTGTGTATATGTGTATATATACTTTCCCAACAATACCTACTTCAGTAACATATACAGCTCAACCAAAAATGAATGTATATGTCCTTTCTAAAATTAAGATGCATGTATGAGTGTCATTGTTCATAAAAATGTATCACACTGTCATTTAAGGAGACTGCAAGTGCTAATTCTGAAGAGACATGCAGTAAAGGACGTCATGGTGCATGCTTCTCCATTCTGCCCCGCCAGTTACAAGAACACAGTTCAGATTTCAAACCTACTCATATCATGACCTCTCAGGAAAGACTGCCACAATTGTCATTTATCATGCCAGTTGTGTTTGAAATATGTAAGCTCCTGTCTTCACAACTCAGTCTGATAACACTATAGTTCATTTTACTTATGTCATGAAAACAGGCATTAACTGTTATTGGCTTTCAGCCGCTTATAATTTTAGTCAACATTTTGAGCAGTGAGTAGATTGGATATGCTGAATAACACCAATCCAATGCACTGAACTGTGTTATTTCTGTTCATATCATTTCTCAACATTGTCCCTTTGAGACCTATATAGGTGCAACTTGTGTATTATTTTATACTGTCTGCATGTACTACATCTGGCTAGTATTAGCTTCTGCTAACATGTTAGTGGGTCGCTAGTAGCTTGATACTGACTTGATAGGATCAGGTAGGTTGCTGTAGAACATGATGTAGGTGTTACTGTCATGCTGCTGTTAAACAACTGCCCACTCTAATGAAGCATAACATAATTTTACATCATTTTATGAGTCCTGCAGCAACAGACAAACTGAAGTTCAAAAGTGTCTGAGACCTGTCAAGCAGGAAACTACTGAATGGGAAAGCTGACACACAGTGGTAGGACAGCCTGTCAACAGACCAAGCATTCAACATTCAGTGCTGTTAGGAGGACATTGAAAGGTGACAAATAAAAAGTGTCATGTCACATTTTTATTTCTAGCTTTTTATCAGCCTTCCAGAAACAGGCCTTGGTAATTAATACAGCTATATGGCAGTAGGTTAATGTCTATATATATCACTGAAAATTATTAGGAAAAAAAAGTACATTGAGGTCTTAAAGAATAATTACATTTTAGAAATGTACAGTTATGTTACGGACATCTAAGAATGGATTCTGAGAACTATCCATTACTGTTCTTTAGAGGTCAGATTTCTTCCTGAAATGTTTTCTTTTAGGCGTTATTAAGTGTTATATCGAGAAAGATTTTCATTTGAGAGCCATACAAAATGAAAGCAAGACCAAAGTATGAAAAATAAGCTAGCATTTTTGTAAAGTATAATATTAACCCTAAAAAAAGCATACATCCTGAAATCAAAATATCAGGGTATAACAGGGAGGTGAGACATCTATTTCTGCAAAATTTATTAATGTGCATTTCTGTGGTATCTCTGAAGGATTTGTGATGCAGTCTAACATTTAAAAAACTAGCATATAAACGCGCAAAGATAAAATCTGACAGTGGAAAATTATAAAGTGCCTTTCAAATATGCTGAAGAAACTAGGCATTCGCTCAATCAACTGTGTGTTCCTGATGATGTTTCTTTCAGATCAGACTTTGTACCCTCTTTCATTTTTTTCTGCAGTCATAGTCATCAATATCCACTATTAATGATCAGAACTCATATGGAAATGTATTTGGTTTACTGTGGGCTTTTGGCACAATGGTAAAGCTCCTTTCTGTGATGCTAGATTAACATTACTGGTGTAAGTAGGGCAGTGGGGATTGAGATTTAGGAGGTCATTTCTTTGTCTGTGAGGGAGAGAAGTGGTGAGCTCTTCACCAAGCAAAGGTCCTAGGAGCAAAGCAATGTCTAGTCCCATTTATAAGCGAGTCAGCATGACAATATTCTAGACAGGAGACACAATATGGACACTAGTAAGGTGCATGACATATTGAAGAATGTACCAAGTATTACTGCCAACATTATGGTCACTGCAACACAAGGGAGCTGGTCAAGGGATCATTCACTCATTCATGCTACAGAGGTTGTGCTACACCATAAAAGAAAATAGTTTACCACTTATATGAGAAACATACAGTGGGTATAAAAGTGTACACACCCCTGTTAAAATGCCAGCTTTTCTGATATAAAAAATGAGACCACAATAAATAATTTCCAAACTTTTCCCACCTTTAGTGTGACCTATAACCTGTACAATTCAATTGAAAAACAAACAAATCTGTTAGGGGAAAAATATAAAAAAATAAAAATCATACAATAAGATGGTTGCATAAGTGTGCTCACTTTGCTGACTGTTGTCTTTGCCAACAAAATGAAGTGCTGTGTTTTTTATCATCAGCACTTGTTATGTAGTGCATAATTTATCACGTTGGACTGTCAAAGGTTAGATTGTGAACTGTATGTGCTTTGAGCTGTGGTAAGTGGGGTTGTGTGTTAATGCCAAAACTTTCAGGAATTTCAAAAGTTTCTGCATTTGGTGTAGGAATGTGTGTGTGAGTGCTTGTGGATTAGGAAAAGAGTAAATGTTCAGTAGTGTTTGCGTGTGTGTAATGAATGAGAAATCTGTCCATGTATTTTGTGCAATGGTACTTTTAAGGAAAGGTTTTTAGTAAGGTCGTGTATAGGGCTGGGGTTAGGGGCAGGGTTAGAGATAGGGGTAAAACACGTAAGTAAGGTACGAGGTCTTCAGACAAAGTGTATCTCATAATTACTGGTATGGTCTTTGTTTTGTTTTCTTTTTTACTTCACTGATTGGAAAAGGAGAGTGTTTGCTGCTCCCTTTCCAAAGATGTAATGTTAAGATTTTTAGTGTTCAATTAAGGTATTGACATGTAACAGTTTTTCTGAATGTTCATTAATTTAATATATATGTGTGTGTATATATATATATATATATATATATATATATATATATATATATATATATATATATATATATATGTCTGTGTGTGTGTGTGTGTGTGTGTGTGTAATAATAGTATGGATGTTTGAAATGTCACAGTGCTGAAAACCCTATGATATTCAGCAAAATTTCGACATTCATTTAACTGAACACTTGAAACACTGAATGTATAAAAGATCACAAAAAGAAAACAATTTACTTTTGCAGTTTCTAAACCATAATTGTACCACAACATTCAGACCAAAGTTGCCTGCATAGAGTAGTGCTTGACCCCCTGCACTCCCTTAGTAATAAATGCTAACTTTAATCCTAATCTGCACACTAACCATACCCCTAACACTAACCCTATACATTTCTGTAAAACTAGCAGATAAGACAGCTTGGACACATACACCGATGCAAACCCATCCATCCTCAACCCCTTTTGCCATTTTGAACATGGGGTCAGGATGTTACTTCCACAGTGACAATCATCTCAAACCAAGGTTTATACTGCCAGGTGGCTAGCCCTGCCATGGTAGTTCATCTGTACCACTCACTTGCACAAGCGTTCTCACCTATGGAAAATTTAGAGTGTCCAATCCACTTAGTACACCCATGCAAATAGCACAAAAAATTTTCCCTTACCTAATCCTTGCTCTTACTTTAACTCACAGACAATGGCACGCTGACTCCTACCCCTAATAAAACTTTCTGACCTCTTTTGGTAAAATGGACATTTACACAGATGAACTGGCAGTTCACTTTATTGAAAAAAAAATATGTTTGATAAAATTAAGGGAACCATCTATCTATCTATACACACACACATATGTATATCTATCTATCTATATATATATATATATATATATATATATATATATATATATATATATATATATAGGTTCACTTTTAAATTTCAAAATATCAAAATCTCGGGTTTTGAGATACCGAACTCAAAACATTGAGATTTTGGTATCTCAAAATTCAAAAGTGAACAAAATAAAAAAAAAAACACAGCTAAAATAATGTTTTTGCAGGGGTGCAAGCCCCCCTGCACCCCCCATATGGGAGGCTATGCCCCCCCACCCCCTACTTAAATATACCAACTCCGAGATTGTGCTACAGTGAAGAGAACAGTAATGCTCCCGTTCCACTTACCGTTCTCTTCACTGTAGCGCGATCTCAGAAACAAAACATTATTTTACTTGGTTTTTTTTTTGTTCACTTTTGAGATTTTGGTATTTCGAAATTTAAAAGTGGACCCATATATATTTTTATGGATCCCTATCACTTTATTGAAGTTCCAAAAGGCCATATAGCTGAGGCCATATGCCTGAAGTTTTGGAACTTTGAAACAATAAGAAAACACAAAAAAATAAAATAAAACAACTTACCTTTACGTTACGCGCACGCGCGTGTGTGTGTGTGTGTGTGTGTGTGTGTGTGTGTGTGTGTGTGTGTGTGTGTGTGTGTGTGTGTGTGTGTGTGTGTGTGTGTGTGTGTGTGTGTGTGTGTGTGTGTGTGTGTTTGCAGTCTGTTTTCTTGAATGGATTGTGAATTTTGATTGACTCATGGTATGTCAGGCACATACATATCTTGGACCAGCATAGCTGGTTCAATTAGCACCCTAGGCCTATGCTATGAACCAGTGCTCTACCCCCTCAGCTCTTCAAGTGCTGAGAAAAAAAAAAACAAAAAACAAAAAA
The DNA here is from genome assembly GCF_019279795.1 of Protopterus annectens. Classification (NCBI taxonomy): domain Eukaryota; kingdom Metazoa; phylum Chordata; order Ceratodontiformes; family Protopteridae; genus Protopterus; species Protopterus annectens. The sequence goes on along the minus strand of NC_056739.1, from coordinate 996,583,589 downwards.
AACACTTCACTGTATAAAGCTATAAGTGATTGGCTTATTACTGTAAGATCTACACCCCCCAAGCAACAAAAAAAGAAGAAGAAAAAAAAAAAAACAGATGTTCCTTCTATTGGCACACCAACCAGGTGGCCAGATGCATGACATGCCTACCCTCCCTCCAGCCCCAGCCATTCATGTCACATTTCTCTGGGTTGCCCTCACCCCTCCATTAACATATTCTATTAAAAAAAAAATCTTGCTACAGTTTAGACCACACCCAGAGTGCTACAGTACTTAGGTTTGACCACAAATGCAATGTCAACTTTTAAAAGCCCGTATTACATTAAAGAGCAACCAGAATTAGTTGATCTTATCCCCACACTTTGTGCCCGGGGCAGTTACCCATTTCACCCTGTCCTAGCTATGCTATTGACTTGGAGCATAATTGTGACTGCTAAGCCAGATGCGCACTGACAACTATGGAAAAGTGTATGTCAAGGAGACTGAATTAGGTAGGCAATTCCATAGGCAATAACCACCTCAGAAACTATATGTAGGCCACATCCCCTTGAAGAAATAGATTTTCTACCTCTAGGATTAAGAAGATTAACTTGGTTTGATACAAATTTTAAGTAAAGACAGAATGCAGATTTGAGAACTGGAAGACAGGTCCCTATTGTGTGTGTGTGTGTGTGTGTGTGTGTGTGTGTGTGTGTGTGTGTGTGTGTGTGTGTGTGTGTGTTGGAATTGCAAAGTGAAAAAAAATTGTGAATGGGTATTGTAGTATGAAAACCTGCTGGGATTTACTGTAGTGCAGCAGCACGGGGGTAGGTACAGTTAGAAAGATTTAGAGAGTGAAAGAGATAGTGAGAGACAGACACTGAGTCAGAAGAAAGGCTGTCATTTATTTATGTATTTAATTTGGTAACCGGGATAGAGCACTAATCCAAATAGACCTATTTCAGTCTCAGAGTGGACAAATATAAATGACAGTAGACAAGCAAATTAACAAAATGTATTATGGATGCAAACAAATTTATGTTGTGTGTAGATAGCAATGAATCAAAAACAGTCATAATAATAAAGTATACAGTAGGAAGGGGTGGTTAGAGTAAGGAAGGAAGAAGAAAGCAGTTAAGTAGTGAAGGGATAGAGCACAAAGTGTAAAAGATAGTAAAATATAAGGTAAGAGCGCACAGAAAATAAATACATACTTTATATTCAGTGTGGAAGAGATGTCACATATTAGTGTAGGGAAATACTGTGAGAAAGACAAATGTGCCTGACTGGTGAAGGGGAGAGCAGGGGATAGGTGATGTGTCCAGAGGGAAAGCATTTGTAAATTGACGCAGACTTGAGATGATCTTTAACCTGAGCACAAATTGATGGGTACGATGTTGTCAAGATCAGCAGAAAGGGATTCCTAAAGTTTGAGGCCTAGGATGGAGAAGGCATGGTTAAAGCAATAATGCCTTGTTCTAGGACATTGAAAATGTTGACCAGAGTAATTAAGACTTCTTACATTTTTATGGGGGGCTCATATGAAGAGGTTGGAGACAAGGGAAGGACAGGAGAGGTCTTTGACTAGCTTGTAGAGTTGACATCTAAGAAGCAGGTTGGCACATTGTTGGACAAGTAGCTCATTTCTAGGGCAGAGGGTAAGGAAATGTGAAATAGAATTGCTTATAATTTGGTTAATAGAGGAGTTTTTCTTGAATGCTGTTGTTAACAGAAGAAGTCTATATTCAAGCTGGGCAAGTAGAATAAAGTAGTTGCAGAGTTCCACAACAGATTTACCTTTTATTAAACAAAAAGAAGTAAGCACTTTCGCGATCTACCCAGATCGCTTCTTCAGACTGTATTACTGTAGTACAGTCTGAAGAAGCGATCTGGGTAGATCGCGAAAGCGCTTACTTCTTTTTGTTTAATAAAAGGTAAATCTGTTGTGGAACTCTACAACTTCTTTATTCTACAATTTTGGTATTTTGTGTTGTTGTCAGAGTGAACTCAGTACTCAGTCCATTTTCTTTGCAAGTAGAATACCTTTGCCTATTGCATTCCTAGTTGGTTTGGAGAGAACAGGAGAAATGTTATAGGACCAAAATAGGAGGGAATTAATTTTCTTTGGTATTTGTTCTAAGTGATGATGAAAGTTAAGTGTGGGATACATTTGTGGAATAATAATCACATAAGATACTGTTTAATTTTAAGGACTTAATGCATATATTGCTTAATTTCCTTGTGAGTGTGTTGTTTCTCAAACTGTGAATGCTATTCAGAAAAGTTATCTCTGTAGCAGTGCTGAGGCTTTTTTTTATGTTCTAGTATTGCTGCTAAGCTAAGTAGGTATTCAGAAACATTCAAGAACCCCATAGTGTGAAAATTCATTATTAATGCCTTTATATGTCTATGCATACCTAGCACATTTGGAACAACTGTGCTAGGCTTAGCTCACCAACCTATGCAGTGCAATAGCACAGGCATCTTGAGATGCACACACATACACAAACAGGCATGTATAGTCACAAACACACACACACACACACACACACACACACACACACACACACACACACACACACACACACACACACACACACACCAGTTATTAACTGCTGTGCTGCTGACTGCTCCCTGTTGCCATGGACAGGAAAGGGTGAACACCACAAAACAAGATGTTCAGTACCACTGCTCTGTTATGAAAAAGCATGGTTGAGTTTATCCTTGAATGAGTCTTGGAGTAAGTCTCTGGGGCAGAGCACATGCATGCAGT